>NC_056748.1:339272807-339400307 GCF_019279795.1 Protopterus annectens | reverse complement strand
AAAAAATCAAAAGCATTATTCATAACTTTCAAGCCTAATGTACTGATTTATTGGCAAATTTCATATCTGAGGAGACAAAGTACTTTGGAACTGAGCTACAAGTGTCATGGGAAATGCAACTTTACTAATGTACAAATCATTTCAAACGTTTTATGATTTTTTCTAGATGGAGAAACATGATATTTTCCCCTATAGGATTCTGGCTTCATATATGATTTTCTTCTTCAAATACCTTACAGATCTTAGGCTGTTCCTGTACCACCACCTCCCAAATTATTTCACGACCTGCAAAGGTCTGTCCTAAATTTTGTTTGGACAGATAAAAGGATGAATGTTGCCTGGACCAAGGATATTATTCTTGTGAATTGCAGGGGACTAGATGCCCCATAATTTAAATTGTATTATAAAAAGTTATTTTGCAATATAAGAAATGGTTGTCTCTCATGGAAAGTTCAATGTATGGGTAAAAACTAGAAGAAACAGATCATTAACAGATTATACTACAACAGCTAGAGGTAGAGCAAATTTTGACTTTCTTTACTTTTATTAAACATGGTTGGAAGTTCAGCTTGAGCTTTTGATAGTCACTGTGGGTGACTAGAGCAGTGAGAACCTCTTATTTCTATGGATCTTTGACACTTTTTTCTAGGTGCTTTTTGTCACACTGTCTGTTGACTATCAAGCCTCACCCCATTGATCTTGAGTCTATTCATTGCTTCACCACTGGAATGTCCCCAACAAGAGGGTTAGAGCCAGTCAGACTCCCTGCAATACAGGCAGCAATAGAAGTAGCTTTTGGACTTATCAGCATCCAACAATAAATGTATTTCAAAGTAAGGCCCTAAACATCCCTGGTGGCTGATATAAGCATCATCTCTATGTTTTTGCAATCTTCCACCTAGGGGTTACCATCACTGGCTTGAGATCATCAAGCCAGCTCACTAGTTCTGGCCATTCCTATGCTATGCCTGCTTCTGTTGCATTGTGGAAATCATCTGACTGAAATGCACTTTTTTCTCCTTCCATGACATCACAGCAAGCATCAACCACTCGGTCACCACTTCTTCCACTTGCTTCTTCAGCGTCACAGCTGCTAGTTGAACCTTGTTCATCTTGGTAGAAATCAGGGCCTTATCCCACCACACTCTTGATCCTGGACAGGATTTTGGCCTGGGGCTCAAGTGATTGCTTTGTGGAGGATGTCGCTAATAATTGCTTTTGGAACCAGTAATTAAACAGTAATATCTCTTATCCTGGATACGTTTAGGATTAGATATAGCCTTTCTCAAGGGCATTTCATTTAGTGTATGCACTTGACAGCAATGTCGCAATAGATGAGAGTTACACACCTGGTGAAAGCCCAAACAAAATAGGTACTGTACTTATCAGAGACTCTTGGGAATAATCTGCTTAGTGAGCTGTTAGCAAGCAATTTATATGGCTACTTGACATCATCCCAAAGGGAAAGGTATAATTCTGCTACAAGAGGTAGATGAGAGATCTGGGTGGGAAATTGCCAGTGGTTGTTTCCAAGGTATGCAACAGAATTAAGGAAATTTCATATTTTCAGCATGGAAATGGCTTCACAAAATATTACAAATCATAAGCACAAACTAGAGAATTTCTGGTTTTAGGCCCACTCTGTTGGAAGTGTACGGAAGTACATTAGCTCACTGAATATATATTTTATGGAAATTTTGGTCAGAAATCTTCTCAGGGATGGTTGCTTTTAGTCTGGCCCTATCTTTCAATTCCATTTGCATAGGTATGGAGTGGGCCAAAAATTGAATGGCCTTCTTATGAAAACCTAATGTTAAAAGCAAAGAAGTCTTTAACAACAAAAATTGAAGAGTAGGTCTCCTGATACCAGCAGTAAAGTTATAGATATTATCAAGAAATACATATTTTTAGAGATGCCATTGGATAAGAGATCTGTGAAGGGGAGAGGGGTGATAGCATTATAAATAAATAGACACTATGGTTCCTGGAATTGATGATTTAGGACCTTTCTGAGGGTGTGCTTCTTAGTATAAAGATAAGGCTTTACCCAGTGGATATATGTGTGATCAAGAGTCTCCCTCTCTTCCACAAACAGTTGGCAGGAATTATGTTTTTTCATAAATACAACTGATTAGCTTACCAAAGAGGGTTTACTCTTCTTATCCATGCCTTCTGTTGCCCCATTTGTTGGCTTTGCTTTGTTTGTTTCTGTTAAACTGGTTTGTGCTTTGCAGTTAAATATTTGATTATAATTGCATTTTGAAGAACTTACTGGTATTTTGGAACAGTTCAGTTATATGGCATATTCAAGATATGCTAAGAAACCTATCAACTCTAGTTTCTATTGACATTTTCAGAGGTGATATTAAATTTTCTGATTATTGCATTCATGTATTCTTTATTGCCATTTGCTAATTCATATGCTTATGTTAAAGAACAGACAACGTGGTTGAAAACAATACATAGGCAGCATAAGACAAGCCCATTACAATCATCATCTAGTGGTAATGTATCATGTAGCAACAACAGAATATATTTCAATAATTATGGTAAATTGAGCACATTAATCCGTTCCAAATTTGTGTGTCATAGTGGGATTTGGTGAAGCCCTTTTTCAACAGGGGCCCAGTGAGAAAAGATCCACATTGCATACATTTGCACTGACAATTATCATAAGCTAACATTAAAAATATAAATAAAAATGGCAATATTGTAGTGAACTACACTTGAAAAAAAACAATAGCAATAAAAGCTAAACGTAGACATGCTCAAACTATTTATTAAAACAAACGTATGCAAGTGCAAAGCTGAAAGCAGGGGATAACCCAGAAGCTTTGCATTTGCATATGTTTTTTGTTTTAATAGTTTGAGCATGTATGCGTTTGGGTTTTATTGCTAACACTAAAAATATACTATGTGATACTGAGGTATGTGTATGTGTGTGTATATATGTATGTATGTATATATATATATATATATATATATATCTAAAATTTAATAAGTGATCACCATGTTAAGTACAATATATAGTATTTACAGCATGCCAAAGTCGTACACTTCTATAGAGCATTATTTTACAGTTTATGTATAAAGAACTGAAATCTTAGTACACAGGGGGTTGTGTATGCATATTTTATGAAGTTCTTCACTTGAGACATGTAACAGGATACAAAGTGTGAGGATTTTATTATATTTATTTAACTTGGCTGAATAAGGAGTGGACTTAGTGTGATGGTGATGGTACAATTGCGGGACCAGTTGAATATTTCAAAATGGGTGCAGAAACTATTGCAAACATATCTATACTTAAATCATTCTTTTCAATGAGTTGTAGCAGCAAAACTCTGAAAACAATTCTGTGTTCATTGATTGTTGACCAAAACTGTTTTGGAGTTCATTGTGGTTTTCGGAAGAAAATGGCTGCGGGTAAAACCAAGGTGCAGAAAAGGTCCAAATATAGAAAAAATACCATGCACCGAGGTAACACACAATAATGTTTTAATAAAACAAATGAGAGAACAAAATGGTAAGTACTTCACAACTATCGTTGCTTCATCAGACATAACTAAAGTGCAACTCAGAGCTTAAACAGATGCAAATAAAATTCATTAACATATCAATTATAGTTAATTAATGATGTCATACTTTAGATTAGCAACCATAAAGCATTTAACTGTTTTATCTAATAAAATAGAAAGGTAAAAGCAACATAAAGCATGAATAAAAAGAAGATATATAAAAAATAAAAATACAATGCATAAATATCTAAAACTACTTAAAATATATACAAGCCCTTCATATGGACAGCATCATGAGTTAATGCTTAAGGCGTCTAGCCTTTAAGAATGGAATCAAAGTAGTAGTGCCACTAATTAACTACTCCTCTGTTTTTATTTTCTAGTAACTCTCTGTCCTTGTATTCATATGTATTCTCTCTCTCTTTCTCTGTTCTCTCTTACTCTATTTCCCATTTACACACCATGTGGTACATCGGGCAACAAGCACCTTTCAGTCTTTACAAAATAAAAAGAATAGGAGATACCAGACCACAGCTGATAAAATCATCAAACAGTTTAATTCAAGTAAAAAGGTGAGTGCTTTCGCAGCCAAAGCTGCTTCATCAGACAATACAATACATCATTTCCTCAATTCTTGTACAAAGCTCCAACCAATCATAACGTATCCTGATAAAAATCTCTTCACTGGTGCATATTAACTCTTTCATGCATAGAAACATTTACAACTAAAACTTATTCAAATAGCTGAATGAAAAACACATTGTATAACTTCACATAGTTGAAAAAGGTTAAAAAACATAATATATAAACAACTATCTAATTAATGGTTTATTCAGCAAAACAGATTTAGTACTCATTTTATCCTTTAAACCTTTACCCATATTTGCACGCATCCTGATTATCCATTCTAGTTCCTTTGTCTCAACTCTGTTCCTGATTGCCCCTCATTTATTACCTATCCAAACTTTCTCCATCACCATAAACCTGAAGGTATGTGATGCTCCCATATCGATAGTATGCCTAGCTAGGGCATTAGTGTCCGCATTTATATATATATATATATATAAGTGTGGTCATTCCTACATAGAAAGAGGAACAAAGGGTGCAATGTGCCAAATGCACTATGTAGGTGTTATTACAATCAGCTGAAAGCTTGAAGTGTAATATTTTACCTGTATCAGGATGCCTGAATGTCCCCGTCCTGTCAATATAGTAACCATAATTACATGAATTGCAGGGAAGTGTACCCAAGATCTGTGATGTACTATGAGTACTACTTACAGACCCATTCCTAGGGCCACATACGAGTCTTTTCAAGGATTTCTTATTTTTATATGCATATTTCAGAGTTCCCCCCACTATGTTATTAACTCGCTCATCTGAACAAAGTATGTTCCAGTTCTTAGAAAATATATCCTGTAGTTATATTAGTATTGGTTACTGTTAATCTTCAGGGGATTATGTTTAGGAACTCTCTCTATTTCATAAGAATTTGAAAAGTATGGTTGACCTTTATTTGTTCTTAATGTGGCCATGTTACATGTCACTTGCTCAATTTCTCTTTTGTTATAGCCCCTATCTAAAAACTTCTTTTCTAGATGTTGCAATTCTGTAGGGAATATACCGTCATCTGCCATTAATCTGGATGTCCTAAGTGCTTGTCCCATAACCTTGTTTTTAAAAACATGTTTAGGGTGCATGCTGTGTCTATGGACATAAGTATTCCTGTAGCATTCCTTAGGGTAGATCTCTGTGTGATATTCCCCTTTATCTTTTTTCTTTATATAGACATCCAGAAATTCAATGGATCTGTTAGAACTCTTAGCAGTGAATTTCAAAAATTGTGTATTGCTAGCTATTGATATCTTGCAGAAATAGCTCAAATGGCTAAATGGGAACAACAGTTTGTCCTGATAGAAGCTTGATCCAGGAATGTTGTTTTTTTTATCAGGACAAACTGTTCCCATTTACGCAGTTCATAGTTTCTATTTCCCTGAACTACTCTCCAGCTTCTTACTACAACATGCCATAGAATTGATAGTTCACATTAGAAAGTTATGCATCATCTTTGACAGGCCTAACTCTTTATAGACTGCCTGTTTAAGTGAATACCTTATATTAGCCAGCTCATTGCACCTTGAACTCCTTATTTGACAAAATGTGTAAATTCTAACTGTAATCCATATCAAGAGTTATCATACCTGTTTAGCACTGTTCACATTGTTCCTTTGAAATAATTGCTGTTAAATATGACCTTGTTATTACTTGTACTCTTTGGAACTTTTCTCCCCAGGCTTCTGCTGAAAACAGGTTCATACCCAGTCTGGCTATCCCAGTAAACAAATGTAAAATAAATATTTTATGCTTGCCAAGCAGTGCTTTTGCTGTTTAGCGAGTGCAAAATAATAAAGAAACAAAATTAAAATAAAAAAAATGTTTGTATGTGATTGTATACGTATATGAGAGTGAGAGATCGAGTGAGCCATTATCTTACACTTACTAAGAAGCACTTTTGTTGTTTAACGAGTGTAAGATAAATTAAACTGAAAAAGGTATGTGTGTTTCTCTGTGTTCGTGTGTAAGTGAATGCACACATGAAAGCAGAAAAGTGTATGTGGGTGAGAGAGAGCAATCCCTGACATCAGTTAAGAGGTTTGCATACCAATCAGCACAAGAAATCTGGACACAGCCACAAATAATGAGGGATAAAAGACCAATAAGGACAGATTTTAAATATTGGTCTTATAAACTTAGAAAGTTGCTTGCACAACGGGGTTTCTCTTAGCAAGTATTATCTGAAGGAGATGAAGTCTGAAACTCAAATGTATGTCCTTATTTAATGACTTCAGTCCCCATTGATTTGCCAGAAATTCATTTTATGAGGATGTGACCAAACATACGAGCCAACATTCTGCAAAAATCTGGACAGTTGAAAGGTATGACCTACTGACTCTTAGCTCAAAATATCTGGATAAACCTAAAATAAATGGTGAACAAAAAGCTCAAAATATGAACATATTTTACTTCATTAGGATTTGTGATAGCATACATTTTCTGAAACAGAGGTGTGTGAGAGACTGAGTGACAGACATTTGCATATCTCTGGATGCTGAAGAAATCTGGATAAATCCTGAAATAGAGGGAACAAAGGCTCAAAAATAAGAATAGATTTTAATTACTGCTCTTATAAAAATTACAAACATGCTTAATTAAAAGGATTTGTGTTAGTATGAATTTTCTGAAGAAAGTAATAGTCTGAAACTCAAATGTATGCTATTATTTAGTAACTTCAATCTCTAAAGACTGGCAACAAACCAAATGTTTTAGGAGTAAGAGACGAAAAAATAAAGTAAATGCCTTGATATATTTTTGAAGTGTTCTATTTTGGATGTAAACTGCTTCCTCCAACACCATTAACATATTCTACAGCAAATTTGAAACATTAGGTGGAGGAACTATTTTACATCAATATATATATATATATATATATATATATATATATATATATATATATATATAAAAATGATATAGTACTTAAAAAGTAAGTAAAACACAACAATTTTACCGATCGCCCATTCTCCAAGCACAATAATGCACTCCGGTGTGTGTGTTATATGTAGTCACTGCCCTTCCAGGGGTATAGTGGCTCTCTGGCTGTGGCATAGGGCCACATAACACCCATGGGTGGGCATTAATTACACATTAACACACACCCTGGAGGGCATTATTACTTGCATGTATTATAGTGTTATTACTTTTAAAGGTGTTATGCTGATACTCAAAGCCAGAGGAAGACATCATGTGAATTCAGTGGAAGGAGGTAGTGAAGGTATGCACTGGAGAGAACCAAAATTGTGACTGAAAGGGGAAGGGAGTTTTATCAGTATAGGTCCAGTATGGGCCGCAGTGTAGTAAAATAAAAACTGAAGAAGTAAGACAGTATGTTAATGAACAATGAAATGGAGGACAGGGGAAACAGGAAATGAGGTAATGAGTAGACATAAATGAGGAAATTACTTTAGCATGTTATAGTGCACATCGTAAAGATCTAGACAGATTATTACTTGTTGGGAAAAGCTGTGAATGGAGCAGAGGATGAATAAAGGAAATGATGCAGAAGTGGATGAGGGTGTGGCTATGGTAGGGAAATAAAGTGGAAAGGAGCCCGGTGAGCCAAATGGAGCAAGAAGACCCCCAGCCTGGTTTCCTATCCAAAACAGTCTGCTGAAATCCGGTCAGGGTTTACACTGTGGTGATTTACAAGGCTGTCTTGAAACAAGTAACTTTGTTGGCTCCTATACCAGTTAAAAGAGTGAGAGATAGCTTATGAAATGTGAAAGTGAAATCATTTTAAAGGCACTGTACTGATGGTATGCAATACAATGTCATTGAATGAATCAAATATAGTACAGGCTGAGGTAAATCTATGAAGGACATGTCTAATGTCTGAAAAACTTCTTTCCGGCAGTACCACAAGGAGCACAGTCTGAAGGGTTTCAAAAAATAGAAGGACTATACAGAAAAATATGCATATACATTTTGAGGGTTATAGAATTAGAAGAACCCATCAAACTACTTTACATAGAAATTGCTTGCTACAGCTTAAAAGAAATATTGTTTTCTTTTTTTGTACAAAATAAGAGGAAGGAAGGAGTTTAAAACAAAAAGATTTATTTATTTTTTTATTAAAACCTGAAAACTGGGTGCAGCAGTGCTTTGTATGTGGTAGAAACACTACAGTGTTTAATACATTTGTAGAAACAGTAAGCTACAGTTTAAAATATTTTATTTACTTTTTTTAACAAAATGAGAAGGAGGGTCGGGGGCAGGGTGCAGTAGTTGGACCTGATTGGCTGGGGCAGTAGAGATGGGGCAATGTCGTGTATCTGGCCACCTGTTTGCTGTGCCAGTAGAAAGAGCAGGTATGAAGAGGGGGCTGTTTGGATAGGGTACCATGTCTGCAGAAAGCCAGCCTGCAGTTTTCCAAATGTCCTTTATAAGTTTAAGGGATGGGGGCTGGTTGAGTCAGCTAACCTTCTGCCGATTAATATTTCAGAACATTTGTATTGTTGAAATCAGGGTATACAGCCCTAACAAACTTATCAGTGTGTAATCCCACCACATGGAGAATCTCAGTATCACTGAGATCAGGGTACATGGCCCTAACAAAGTTATCAGTATCGTACCTCTCAACTATACCGAATTCTTCGGTAAATACCAGTTTTGAGGGCAAAATATTGGGGTGCCATGAATTCCCAAGTGGTCCCATTAATTTCCAAATTTCCCATTTTTTTTTTTACTCCTGATGTCGTCATGTGCAGGGCATGTGCGATGACATCAGCTTCTGCAGACCGATCTGCATTCAGGCAGTGCACAGCCACAGTACATCTTTCTTCCCTGGCTCCTCTTCAAGGTGTAAAACATGTACATTTTACTTAACAATGGCACTTTGTATTACATACTTAACTAACAAACTTTGTATTAACTAAAGGCTGCAGGCATTACAGCAGAAGAACTGTGCTTTACTGGCTGCAGGCAAGAATTACCATTTAATTTAGTGTGTGTGTCTGTCTGTGCGCCTGTGTGTGTGTGGCTGCAGGCATTAAAGCAGGAGAACTGTGCTTGTTTGTGCTTTTAGTTTTGAGAAACACTTGGCAGGAGATACTGTGCACATACTTCACTAACAACTGCAGGCATTACATCAGGAAAAGCTTTGGTTGTACTTTACTTTTAACAAATGTGTTTTACATAATGACAGGAGAACTGTGCTAAGTGCTTTACCTGAACTGTGCTTGTGCTTTGAGAAACAGCTGGCAGGAGAAACTGTGCACATACTTGACTAACAGCTGCAGGCATTATGGCAGGATAAACTTTGCTTGTGCTTTACTTTTAAGAACTGTGTTTTACATAATGGCAGGAGAAACTGTACACACTAACACTTTACTCTTAAGAAGGTGGTGTTTGTGTGTGTGTGTCTGTATAAAATGCTCCAGTTAAGTATAACTGGTGGTTAGGAGTTATCCAGATTCAAACCCTGTACCTTAAATACAGAGAGCAAGAGACTAAATTCTCTACCCATACCACCACCATTTGTGATTGTCCAAAGTTTTACAGAATGTCTGGAATATTTGGCTCATACTTTTGATCTATTCCTCTTAAAATTTGTGGTTTTCTGGCAAATCACTGAGAACTGAATTCACTAAATGATATCCATTTAAGTTTCAGTCTTCCTATCTTTGAGGAAATGCATGGTAACACAAAACATTTTAGTCTAGCTGGTTTTCTAAGATTATACAAGCAATGTTTAAAACATTTTCCTGCTGGTTTGGGGCCTTTGTCCACCCAATAAATTTTGGCTTTTTCCAGATTTCTTGTCTGCATAGTTCTTCAAGGGGAGAGAAATGTAGTGCTGCTTATGCCAAATCTGTTTGTTGTTAGTAGAACAACAGGTAGAATACTTGCTTTTGTTGCAGGAGGGAGTGGCTTCTACTCCCACAGTCTGTAGATGGATTGCTGATACTGTACTGTGTTATACTTTTAAAGGGGTGGTTGCTGCAGTCCTGACAATGTCCTCTTTGGCGGAGATATCTAGTAACTTTGCCATCAATTCCCTATTACAATATTACTAGCTTATTTTTTTAATGTAAGATAGGCAATTTATTCCTCAAGGGCAGCAGACACTGTATTTGTAGAGGAAACAATGAAATATTAAGTTGTTTGCTAGCAGCAACTTCATTAGTTACAGATCTTACAGATCTCTTTAATGTGGAATTATTTAGATGACTTTTAATTGTGCAGAGATTGTGCATATTTACTGATACTGGTGGATTGTAGAAGTTTGAGTAGACTTTTATGATGGAAATGTTCTGAATTGGGCAGTTTTTTCATTATTGGTTCATGCATTTTGTTTCACTGCTAACTGGAAAAATGTTCAAAACAAATTTAAAATGAGTTGCAACAAGGAATCTGATTTAATACAATCAGAAAGGTGGATCAAAGAACACATGTATGTTTTGTGTGCAAGGGGCCTATAAGTTGAAAACAGCTCAAAGGTAATCTTTATCCACCACTGGCCAGATGTATTTTATTTGAATGTTGGTTTCAATGAATGTGAGTTTCAAGGGCAGAGAAGTTTTAATGCTAAATCTATTTTCATTTGAGACTGTATTGCTTTGTTTAGCAGATGTCTATTAGTGTTTGTGCTATAAAATATAAATTTTTAATTGAAATCCAAATAATTGTTGTACAAGTAAAGCAGAACACACATTACAGTGTTTATGGTAAATGTACTGAAATAGCCAAGTAATGGGACATTGGAATAGCTACAAGGGGAGGACTGTATATAGGGGGCCCCATTTAACCATGATTGTGTGGGTAGAAGGGTGGCAAACAGCCCTGGGTGGCACAAACTCAAGCTATGTCACTGATCAGTAGGCTATGGAAAATTTTGACGGTCCTAGCAAACTATAATATTTTGCCAAGATTGGAATATTGCCTACTATTAAATGCCGTACTTTTGCAACAAAACCCACATACTGCAAGTCACCAAAACCAAATCCTAAGGTTCATCATCTTCTCCCTTCCCAGTGAACATCATTGCTTCACATTTCAAAAAAAAAAAAAAGAATGGTTTCCATTTACTACAGGGTCTGGGGTCATATTTTGGTTGTCTGTTCTTCAGTTTGTGTTTGAAATTGATATCCCACAATTCCATTGGAGTGGGCAGGGTTGTATAATTATGTAAATGTTATGTTAATCAGCATACAGATTTGTACCTATTTTTCATGGGCATTTGTCCAGATTTTTGATGCTTCCAGGTTGACCGGTATGACCAGTATCTAATCTCAACACATGGCGAATGGCAGTATCACTGAGATCAGGGTATACTGTCCTAAAAAAGTTATCTGCATGTGATCCCACCACATGGAGATTGGCAGTATCACTGAGATCAGGGTATACAGCCCTAACAAAGTTATCAGCATGTAATCCCAGAACATGGAGGGTGGCAGTATTACTGAGATCAGGGTATGCAATCCCACCATATGGAGAGTGGCTGTATCACTGAAATTAGGGTATATGGCTCTAATAAAGTTTTCAGTATGTAATCCCACCACATGGAGAACGGCAGTATCACTGAGATCAGGGTACATGGCCCAAACAAAATTATCAGTCTGTAATACCATGACATGGGGAATCGCAGTATTACTGACATTGGGGTATACATCCCTAACAAAGTTTTCAGTATGTAATCCCACCACATGGAGAATGGGAGTATCACTGAGATCAGACATACATCCCTAAAAAAATTATCAGCATGTAATCCTACCAATTGGAGACTGGCAGCATCACTGAGATCAGGGTATATGGCCCGAACAAAGCTATTAGTATGTAATCCCAGAACATGAATCATAGCATCACTGAGATCAGGGTATACGGCCCTAACAATGTTTTTAGTATGTAATTCCACCAGATGGAGAATGCCAGTGTCACCGAGATCAGGGTACACGCCGCTAACAGTCTCCTTATGGAGACAGTTTTGGAAAACAATATATTTATATTTGAGAAAGTCATCTGTTTACAAGTGGATGATGTAGCTATGGGCACATTCTGTGCAAATAGCTATGCCAAACTATTGATGGCCACTTGGGAGCAAGGGGCCATAATGGATGGACCAGGCAGGGAACAAGTATGCTTCTACCAACGGTTTGTGGATGACCTTTTTTAATATGTTGAGGCACAGAAGAAGAGTTGGAGGTTTTAATTTTATATTAATGGTGTTACATCCTTTTTGAATTTTACCATGGAATATTCATATGAGCAGATATCTATCTGGACATAAATGTGTCCAAGCCTTGAATAGGGGAGGTTAGCACTAAAGTGCATAGGAAAACTTGTCATAGAAATAATTTACTATGTTGAAGTACTATGCATCCCCCACGTGTATTTGACAATATAGTAAGGGGACAAGCTATGAGAATTTTCAGGTTATGTAAAAAGGAGGTTTTTGTGACACAAGAACTGGAACATACATGTTTAAGCAGGGGATATAGCACACAAAGTTAGGTGTATTATTCAAGAGGTCAAAAAAAAAAAAGAACAGAGAAGGTTTATCCCTACTTTTCTGATGTAATTGAGGTGATGGAAGCTCAAATGCAGGGTAACAATAAACACAACATAGTGAGATTACCTGTTTATTTCTCAAGTGATGCTAGAATAGCCACTAATATATACAAGAAGTTTTGGTCTATTCTAGCAGCTGATCAAAAGATACTAGGCAGTGTTGGTAATAATTCAAGTTTTACATATAAAAATATGAAATCCCTGAAAAGAAGGTTATGTTATTCAGTGGGTAGGAACACTCCGTGAAATAGTAAGTTTGGAATGGGTACTAGTCCCTGTAGTAGATGTAACTTTTGTGAATATATAAATCCAACAGGACAGTTCCATCATCCAGATTTTGATAGGACATTCACATTTAATATTGCAGCTACATGTGACACTAAATGTGGTCTATGTAGCCCACTGCATAAGCTGTGGCACATTTTATGTGGACAAAACTGATCGGAGACTATGTGATAGGATAAGATAAGGGAACATATATAATATCAATACCAGAACCACTGCTAATGTCTTAGCTAAACATGTCATTCAAAAAGGGGACACGCACAAAATTCACTTCCTAGTCATAGAAAAAACTAGATTGGATGGGACACCTGGAGATGTTAAAAATAAAACAAAAACAAATGAAACCCACTGCATTATTAAATTAAGAGCTGATAGTGGCAGTGGTTTGTATGACAAAGTCCCCATCAAACCCATACTGAAAGCTAGACCTCTTTGTAGGTAACAAAGTTTTTGTGTATATATTGGTGGGGTAGCAGTGTAACATGTTTTTTACAATTTTTTTATAGGTTGTATAGATACATATACTAAATAGGTAAAGTGGTTGTAGCTACATATTTTATTATACAGCCTTGAATGCAACTTGTTTTAGCAGATGTGTTTAGCACTAGCTGTTTTTGCAGTAGTAATGATGGTGTTTCTTTAAATGTGCAGCAAGCAATCAGGAAGGTAGTCCATTTGAATGTTGAGCACTGTATTTAAGGGATGAAGGTTCTTGACCATTAATATCATCTGAATAAATGGTCTTTGTAACTGTGAAAGTGCTTACATTTGGATTCCACTAAATATATTTTACTTTTATAACTGCTGACCATAGTTTTATTCTGCTCCATTTAATGCTTTTCCTGAAAGTTATCAGTATGTAATCCCACCACATGGAGAGGAGATACGTCCCTAACAAACTTATCAGTATGTAATCCCTCCACATGGAGAATGGCAGTATCAAGTGAAATCAGGGTATACGGCCCTAACAAAGTCATAAGTATGTAATCCCAGAATGTGGAGCATGGCAGTATCACTGAGATCAGGGTATATGGCCCTAACACATTTTTCAGTATATAATTCCACCACATGGTGAATGGCAGTATCACTGAGATCAGGGTATATGGCCCTAACAATGTATTCAGTGTGTAATCACAGCACATGGAGCATGGCATTATCACTGAGATAAGGGTATGTGGCCCTAACAAAGTTATCAGTATGTAATCCCACAACATGGAGAATGGCAGTATCACTGAGATCATGATACACAGCCCCTGCAAATTTAACCATAAGTAATCCCTGCCCACAGAGCACGGCAGTATCACTGAGACCAGGGTATATTCCCCAGTCTGTAATCTGACCACATGGAGAATGGCTGTATCACTCAGGTCAGGGTACATGGCCCTAACAAGATTATCAGCATGTAATCCCTGAACATGTATCATGGCAGTATTACTGAGATCAGGGTATATAGCCCTAACAAAGTTTTCAGTATGTAATCCCACCACATGGGGAATGGCAGTATCAGTGAAATCAGGGTATACAGCCCTAACAAAAAGATGTTCTTCATTCCACATTGCTGCAGTCCTAACACTAGGGTAGTCCGCTGTCCCAGTCGGCCCGAATACCAAAGTATATGGCTGACGTCGGTCAAGGCGCATTAGTCTGACGTCAGGACGTCAGGGTACAAATGCGCATGACCGACGTCATATCCTCAGTCATTTTTGCCGCATGGTCCGATGCAGAAGCAGTTTTGCGAGTGCAGGTTGGCGTTCTGAAATTTTCTGAAGTCGGAGTTTCAGACCGAATCAAAGTTGGCTAAGTACCCCGTTGGGGAATATTTTGTTTTTTTCTTGCCTCAGTATTTAACCGGATGTCAGAAAAAGTAAATAACTGTATTTCTTGTGGGAAACAGATACCTCATAGGGATTACCATACCTTGTGTATACCTTGTTTAGGGCCTGAGCACGACGTTGTTGGATGTCGCTCTTGTGCTAGATTTAACAAACGCACTATAAAGAGAAGATTAGACTGTGCCAGGTTAGTTTTGGGAAGCGTTGTAATTATAAAATGCCGCCGGATACTCCGGCCGCTTCGTCCAAAAAGCGCAAGGACAAAGCAGCAAAGCCTAGGTTGGAAGAACCGTCAGTCCCGGACGTCGGTTCTTTAGAAGGCTCAGTGGAGCCGGTGGTTCTGCCAGAAGTTTCTTTGGAGTCTCAGGGAGAGACTTTACTGTTACAAGATGTGTCCTCTCAGGAGGTGGGCCAGGCTGAAGGGGCTTCTCAGGTGGCTGTTCTCCCCTCTCTTCCTAAGGTGGTTAGGCCCTCCCCTTCTGTTTCCAAGGCTTCTTTGAGAGGCAGGCCAGGTTTAACTTCAGTGGGGGTCTCTCCTAGTTCTTCAGGATCTTTGCCTAAGAAACATATGCTTAAAATGGCAGAAGATTTGATTACTATGATTAGAGGTTCTGTGCCCCCTCCTGATAAGAGGCCTAGGGTGGAACCTGAGCTTGAGAGTTTTGAGCAGTGTTCGGAGGCTTCTGAGTCTTCGGCTGAAGACTTGCAGGAGTATCCTCCTTATTCTGATTCTGATGTGGATGATTCTACTCCTTCGGCTTCTCCTCCTGAGGATTTTCTTTTTCAGAGACTCTTCATTCCATGAGGGAGCATTTTAAATGGGAAGGTCAAGATTTCTCTGATTCCAGGAAGAGGCTTAGGGAATTTTTGTTTTTACCCCAGCATAGGCCTTTAGCTATACCTCCTGTTCTGGATGTGGTGGAAGATGTTTTGCAGAGGCTTCCTGAACCCTGATTCTTTGCCTCCTGCCCCAGTTAAACCAGATAGGTATTATAGGGTGCCTGAAGCTCATAAGTATCTTTTTAAGAGTCCTAGGGCAGACCCAGAAACTGTTTCTCAGGGGCCTAAAGGTGTTAAGGCTTCTGTTGTTAAAAATCCTGTTCCTCCTGATAAAGAGGCAAGGGCTTTGGATAGATGGGGAAAGGTGTATACTTCTTCCACTTTAGCCATGAGGGCTTTGAATTGCCAGTTCCACATGTTAAAATATCAAAATTATCTCCTTTCACAATTGAAGTCTAAGGTAGATGCTCTGGCGGAAGGTATTGAGTGTAAAGAGTTGCAGGATTTAGTTCATGTGTCTGAACAGGTGGGTAAGCATTCCTTGCAATGTGGTTTTGATGCTGTGCAGGCCTCTTTGAGGGTGGCTGCCACTGGTTCTGTTCTTCGTAGGCACGCCTGGCTGAGGGATCAGAATTTAGCTGAGCATGTTAAGACAAGGATTTTGGATGCTCCGTTACAGTCTGACGTGTTGTTTGGTTCACCTGTGGAAGCAGTTTTAAAGAAAATGGAGGACAAGGCTAAGTCTATGCAGACTGTTAAAGATTTTTTGCAGGTTCAGCCTCCGAAGTTTAGTAGAAATTGGCCTACTAAGGGGTGGACATATCCTGCTTATGATTCCCAGTCTAGGGGTAGGTCTAGACGTGGTAGGGGCAGAGCTCAAGGTTCTTTTAGGCCTAGAACAGGGAGTTCACCTGCTCAGTCTTCTGGTGAGGGCAGGGGTCAGTCCTTTCGTAAACAGACCCAATGACCTGCCTTTTCAGCTGCCAGTGCTTTCTCGTCTGGCAGCACCTTTGGGAGGAAGGCTGGCACTTTTCAAAGAAAATTGGAGTTTAATTACCCAAGACAGATGGGTATTGGATATCATTCACCACGGTTACAGGTTTTATTTCCATACCTTGCCTCCTTTCAAAGGCATGCCAGACATTCCTCCGCTACAAAGAAAAGAGGCTCACAAGCAAATTTCTCTGTTACTCCAAATAGGGGCCATTCAGCCGGTTCCTGTGCCAGAAAGGGGCCTAGGATTTTATTCTCGCCTGTTCCTAGTACCAAAGAAGGGGAACACGTGGAGACCAATTTTGGATTTATCTATCCTCAACACTTATCTGGACATTCCCAAGTTCAAAATGTTGACGTTACAACAGCTTTTACCTCTGCTGGGCAAAGATCACTGGATGGTTACTTTAGATCTCAAGGAGGCTTACCTTCATGTACCTATCAGTCTAAGTTGCAGGAAGTATCTGCGTTTTCGAGCTGGGAATTCCCATTATCAGTTCTCTGCATTGCCCTTTGGCTTATCTACTGCGCCCAGAGTATTCACAAAGGTTCTGGCTCCAGTGATAGCTTACTTCAGGCTAAAAGGAATACAAATCTATCCTTACTTGGACGACTGCCTGATTCTGGCTCAAGAAAAGGAAGACCTTTTACAGCATTTGGAATATGTGATAGCAGTGCTAAGATGCCTGGGGTATTCTGTGAACGAAATAAAGTCCAGTCTAGTACCCTCTCAAGACATGTGCTTTCTGGGTGTGAGACTGAATACAGCAACCCAGATGGCCTTTTTAACCCCGGACAAACAAAAGAATCTTCCGGGCTGACTGCAAGGACAGTCCTTCAAGCCTTAGGGTTCATGGCATCTTGTATTCTGGTGCTTCCCAATGCCAAACTGCATATGAGGAAGCTGCAATGGTATCTCAAAAATGTATGGACACAGCACTGCCAGGATTTGGACACTGTCATTCAAATAATACCTTGCATTCAAAAGGAATTTTTGTGGTGGGCTCAGGAATGTCACCTAAACAAGGGACTCTCTGTGACCCGGCCAGAGGCGAGTCAGATTCTAACGACAGATGCCTCAGACATAGCTTGGGGAGCTCATCTGAATGGAAAGTGGGTACAAGACAAGTGGCCTGCCAGACTACAGCATCTACATATCAACATGAAGGAGATGTTAGCAGTCCAGTTTGCATTAATGGCTTTCAAGGAGTTACTTCTTCCAGGGCAGGTGTTGATTCTAACAGACAACACAACTGTCATGTGGTACATCAACAAACAAGGGGGAACACATTCTTACCCTCTATGCAGGCAAGCAATGATTTTATGGGAGACTGCGCTCAGCTTGCAACTAACTCTTCAGGCAAGGTTTCTGCCGGGAGCACAGAACTCCTTAGCAGATGTGTTAAGCAGGCAAATCATGGATCCCCACGAGTGGAAACTGGATCTTCATGTATTTCGAAATTGACAGTGTCATGGGGAACTCCAGACATAGATCTGTTCGCTTCTCCACTAAACCACCAGCTGCCAAAGTTTTGCACGAAAAGGTTTCATCACACAGCTTGGAAGGTGGATGCTCTTTCTTTCAGTTGGAAAAATCTTCATGTGTATGCCTTTCCACCTCTGCCTCTTCTCCCAAAGGTACTCCTAAAGGTCAGACAAGACAAGCCAAGGATGATTTTAATAGCTCCAGATTGGCCTCGGCAACACTGGTACCCATTACTGAGGAGTCTGGTAAGGAAGCCTCCATGGCCTTTACCTTTGATTCCACACCTATTGTCTCAGAGGGACGGTCATCTACTCAATGTCAAGCTTCACTCTCTTCATCTAACAGCCTGGCATATTCTGTTTTGAAACATAGCAGGTCTCAACTTCCTCAACAAGTTTTGAATGTGATTATGGAAGCCAGAAGACCTAGTACAAGGAAAGTGTACGCAGAAAAATGGAAGAGATTTTTATTTTGGAGTGCAGCAAAGAATTTGGAGGTTTCTGAGCCTAATTTGAGTGTGGCTCTTCAATATCTTACTGAGTTATTGGACAAAGGTTTGTCTTTCTCTTCCATTAAGATTCATGCTGCAGCAATTTCAGCTCACTATGATTGTGACCCACCATTGTTTTCTCATCCTTTGTTCAAGCAATTTCTTAGAGGGCAAAGAATATAAGACCCCACGTAGAGCTCCTACTCCTGTTTGGGATCTCAATTTTGTGTTGGAGAAACTTACTCTACAACCTTTTGAGCCTCATGGCTACTGCTGAATTGAAATACTTGTCATGGAAGACTGCTTTTTGTTGGCCATTACTTCTGCAAGAAGGGTTTCTGAATTGCAGGCCCTTATGGCGGTTGAGCCTTTTTGATTTTCCATAAGGATAGGGTATCATTACGTACTAATCCTTCCTTTATGCCTAAGGTGGTTTCTAGTGTGGCTTTAAACCAAACTATTCATTTGCCTACTTTTTATGCAGATCCCCAAAATAAGGGGAAAAGATTTTGCACACTTTAGATGTACACAGGCAGTTGTGTTATTATTTAAGCAGGACTAAGGATTTTAGGCAGTCTCAGCAGTTGTTTGTTTCTTTTGCTTTGAGTTCTCAGGGCAAGCCTGTGTCAAAACAAACTATTTCTAAGTGGATTGGGTTTTGCATTGCATTTTGTTATTCCCATCATGGCAAGGAGATTCCAGCTGGGATTAGGCCTCATTCCACTAGGGCTACTGCCACTTCAACAGCATTTCTAAGGGGGTGGCAACTAAGGATATTTTGGAGGCAGCTACTTGGAGTTCAGTGCATACTTTCTCTAAGCATTACCACCTTCCTCTCTACTCTAAATCTAGGGCTGGTTTTGCCACGGCTATTTTGCAGGGTATGTTGACAGCTCCTGCTTCTTTATGATTTGCCAGCCTCCCTTACCTCTGCTTTGGGATTCTACCCAAGTGTTAGGACTGCAGCAATGTGGAATGAAGAACATAGTACAGTTTTGTACCTACCATAAATGTAGATGTTCGAAGATCCACATTGCTGCAGTCCAATTTACCCTCCCTCCTTCCCCTCTGTGTTTAGGGGTGGTTGTGTGGGTGGGGTTATACTTTTGTAAAATTGTATATATTGTATATATATTTGGTGCAGGAGTGTTTGGTGTTTTTTGGTTTTGGCCTTATCTTTTTAGGGTCTTCTGACATCTGGGGCAAGAAAAGACTGAGGATATGACGTCGGTCATGCGCATTTGTACCCTGACGTCCTGACGTCAGACTAATGCGCCTTGACCGACGTCAGCCATATACTTTGGTATTCGGGCCGACTGGGACAGCGGACTACCCTAGTGTTAGGACTGCAGCAATGTGGATCTTCGAACATCTACATTTATGGTAGGTACAAAACTGTACTTTATCAGTCTGTAATCCCACCACATGGAGAATTGCAAAATCACTGACATCAGGTTACGTGGACCTAACATTATCAGCATGTAATTCCAGAACCTGGAGCATGGCAGCATCACTGACATCAGGGTATATATCCTTAAAGTTATCAGTCTGTAATCCCATCACATGGAGACTGGCAGTATCACTGAGGTCAGGGTACATGGCCCTAACAAGATTATCAGCATGTAATCCCTGAACATGGATCATGGCAGTATTACTGAGATCAGGGTATATGGCCCTAACAAAATTTTCAGTCTGTAATCCCACCACATGGAGAATGGCAGTATCACTGAGAGCAGGGTATATGTCCCTAACAAAGTTATCAGTATGTGCTCCCACCAAATGGAGGCTGTCAGTGTCACTGAGATCAGGGTAAACAGCCCTAAGAAAAAGTTATCAGTCTGTAATCCCACCACATGGAGAATTGCATTATCACTGAGATTAGAGTACGCAGACCTAAAAACATTATCAGCATGCAATCCCAGAACCTGGAGCATGGCAGTATCACTGAAATCAGGGTATACGTCCCTAACAAAGTTATTGGTATGTATTCCAAGAACATGGAGCATGGCAGTATCACTAAGATTAGGCTACATGACCATAACAAATGTATTGGTATGTAATTCCACCACATGGAGAATACAGTATCACTGAGATCAGGATGTACACCCCTGACAAAGTTCAGTCTGTAATTCCACAACATGGAGAATAGCAGTATCACTGAGACCATCGTATATGGCCCCGACAAAGTAATCTGACCACATGGAGAATGGCAATATCACTGAGATAAGGGTATATGACCCTAACAAAGTATTCAGTCTGTAATTTCACCACATGAGATTGGGAGAATCACTGAGATCAGGGTACATGGCCCTAACTAAACATTATCAGTATTTAATCCTACAATATGGAGATGGGCAGCATCAATGAGATTAGGGTACATGGCCCCAAAAACATTATCAGTCTGTAATCCCACCACATGGAGACTGGCAATATCACTGAGATCAGGGTAGACGGCCCTAATAAAGTTATCAGTATGTAATCCCACAACATGGAGATTGGCAGTATCTCTGAGATCAGGTTACATAGCCCTAACAAACTATCAGTCTGTAATTCCAGCACATAGAGAATGGCAGTATCACTGAGATCAGGATATATAGCCCCTACAAGTTGTTGGTATGTAATCCCTGCCCATGGAGCACAGCAGTATTACTGAGACCACAGTATATGGCCCTAACAAAGTTATCCATCAGTAATATAACCACGTGGGTAATGACAGTATCACTCAGATCAGGATATATGGCCCTGAGAAAGCTAACAGTCAGTAATCTCACCACATGGAGAATGGCAATATCTCTGAGATCAGGGTAAATGTTGCTAACAAAATTATTAGTATGTAATCCTACCACATGGAATCTGGCAGTATTACAGAGATCAGGGTATACGGCCCTAACAATGTTTTCAGTATGTAATCCCACTACGTGGAAAATGGCAGTATCACTGAGATCAGGGTATATGGCCCTACCAAAAAGTTACAGTATGTAATCCCACAACATGGAGAATGGCAGTATCACTGAGATTAGGGTATATATAGCTCTAACAAAAGTATCCGTATGTAATCCCACCACATGGAGACTGGCAATATCACTGAGATCACTGTACACGGCCCTTCCAAACTTCATCATCAGTCCCCCCCCCCTTTCCCATTTTTCTACAAGGGGTCATGGTATCATTTTAACTGTCACCAACTCTCTCGATCACCTAAAGCCATATTTTACACCATCAAGTGGCTAGCACTGCTATGGCCCTAACAAACGTATCAGTCTGTAATTCCTGCACATGGAGACTGGAAGAATCACTAAGACAATGGAACATGGCCCTAAACCAACCACAGGGAGAACGTCAGTATCACTGAGATCCGGGTATAGGGCCCTAACAAAGTTAGCAGTATGTAATCCCACCACATGGAGACTGGCAGCATCACTGAGATAATGGAACATGGCCCTAAACCAACCACAGGGAGAACATCAGTATCACTGAGATCTGGGCATAGGGAGGGCTCTAACAAAATTACCAGTATGTAATCCCTGCCCATGGAGCATGGCAGGATCATTGAGACCACAGTATATTGCCCTAACAAAGTTATCCATCTGTAATCTGACCGTATGGAGAATGGCAATATCACTTGAGATCAGAGCATACATCCCTAACAAAGTTATCGGTATGTAATCCCACCACATGGAGAATGACAGTATCACTGAGACAAGGGTACATAGCCCTAACAAAGCTGTCACTATGTAATCGCACCACATGGAAAATTGAAGTATCATTGAGACCAGGGTGCATGGCCCTAACAGAGTTATTAGTCTGTAATCCCACCACATAGAGAATGGCAGTATCTCTGAGATCAGGATATGGAGCCCAGACAAAGGTATCTGTATGTAATTCCAGCCCATGCAGCATGGCAGCATCACTGTGACCAGGGTATATGGCCCTAAAAAGTTCTCTATCTGTAATCCCACCACATGGAGAATGACAGTATCACTGAGATCAGAATATACAACCCTAACAATGTTATTAGTATGTAATCCTCGGGGTACACGGCCCTAAAAATGTTATCAAGTAATCCCACCACATGGAGACTAGTGGTATCACTGCGGTCAGGGTACCTGGCTCTAAAAAGCTATCAGTATGGAATCCCACATCATGGAGAATGGCAGTGTCATTGAGATCAGGGTACATCACTGTAACAAAGTTTTCAGTATGTAATTCCACTGCATGGAGAATGGCAGTATCAGCAAGATAAGGGCACACAGCCTTAACAAAGTTATCTGTATATAATCCCACCTAATGGAGAATTGCAGTATCACTGAGATCAGGGTATATGGCCCTAACAATGTTACCAGTATGCAATCCCACCACATGAAGATTGGCAGTATCCTTGAGATCTGGGTATACATCCCTGAGAAAGTTAGCAGTCTGTAATCTCAATATGACTGAGATGAGGATATACGACCGTAACAAAATTATCAGTATGTAATCCTACCACATGGAGACTGGCAGTATCACTCAGTCTGTAATCTTACTTCATGGATTATGGGAATATCACTGAGATCAGGGTTGTTGTTGTTTGTCTTTCGGCTTTTCCCAGTAAGGGGTCGCCACAGCAGAACTCCGGTCCACTAATGATTGGCAGTAGATTTTTATGAAACGCCGAGGTGCCAGCTCAACCTTCAACAAAGGCACACCCATTTACACATGCATGTCTTTCGAACGCTACCCAACCGCAGGAAGGACATGCAGACTCCACACAGAAGGCACTCCCAAGCCCAGCCAAGAATCAAATGGGAGAACCTCTTGCTGTGAGGTTACAATGCTACCGCCGTACCACCACAGTATCACTGAGATCAGGGTATATAGCTCTAATAATTTTATCAGTATGTAATCCCACCACATGGGTAATGGCAGTATCACTGAGATCAGGTTATATGTCCCTAACAAAATTATCAGTATGTACTCCTATCACAAGGAGATTAGAGGCATCTCTAAGATCAGTGTATGTGGAGCTAAAAAAGTTATCGGCATGTAATACCAACACATGGAGAATGGCAGTATCGCTGAGATCAGTATACATGGTCCTAACAAAGTTATCAGTATGTAATCCCACCACATGGAGCATGGCAGCATCACTGAGAGCAGGGCATATGGGCCTAAAGTTATCAGTATGGAATCCCACCTCATGGAGCATGGCTGCATCATTGAAACTAGTATACAGCACTAACAAAGATATTGGTATGTAATCCCACCACATGGACTCTGGGGAGTATCATTGAGGTCAGGGTATACAGCCCTAACAGAGTTAACAGTGTGTAATCCCACCACATGGAGAATGGCAATATTACTGAGATCAGGATATACCAGCCCTTTGAAAGTTAACCGTGTGGAATCTTACCACGTTGAGACAGGCCGTATCACTTTGATCAGGGTACACAGCCCTAACAAAGCTGCCAGTATGTAATCTCCCCACATGGAGAATGCCATTATCACTGAGATCAGGGTGTATGACCCTCACAAAGTTATCCATATATAATATGAAAACATGGAGAATGGAAGCATCACTGAGATCAGGGAATATGACCCTAACAGAGTTATCAGTCTGTAATCCCTGCACATGGACAATGGCAGTATCACTGATATCAGGATATACAGCCCTAACAAAGTTATCAGTATGTAATCAAACCACACTGAGAATGGCAGTATCACTATGGTAAGTGTACCTGGCCCTAAAAAAAGTGATCAGTTGATACTTCCATTCTCCCTGTTGTGGGATTATCACTGAGATCAGGATGTACAGCCCTGACAAAGTTATCAGTCTGTGATCTCACCATATGGAGCACGGCAGTATCACTGAGACCAGAGTATACCTCACTAACAAAGTTTATCAGTATGTAATCCTACCATATGGAGAATGGCATTATCGCTGAGATCAAGATATAGGGTCCTGACAAATTTATCAACATGCAATCCCACCACATGGAGAATTGCAGTATCACTGAGATCAGGGCATACAGCCTTAACAAAGTTATCAGTATGTAATCCCACCACATGGAGAATGACACTGACTGAGAACAGTGTATACATTCCTAGCAACATTTTGAGTATGTAATTCCACCACATGGAGAACATCCGTATAATTGAGATTTTGATATAGGGTCCTAACAGAGTTATCAGTATGTAATCCACCCACATGGAGAATGGCAGTATCACAGAGATCAGGATATACACCCCTGAGAAAGTTATCGGTCTGTAATCCCACCAAATGTAGACTGGTATTGTCACTGCGATCAGTGTAAATGGCCCTAACTAAGTTATCCATATGTAATCCCACCACATGGAGACTCAGTATCACTGAGATCAGGGTATATGGCCCAGACAAAGTTATCAGTATGTAATCCCACAACATGGAGACTGGCAGTATCACTGAGATCAGGGTACACTGCCCTAACAAACTTATCAGTCTGTAATTCCAGCACATGGTGAATGGCAGTATAGCAGTATCACTGAGATCAGGACATACAGCCCCTACAAAGTTATTAGCATGTAATCCCTGCCCATGGAGCATGGCAGTATCACTGAGACCAAGGGATATGGCCCTAACAAAGTTATAAATCTGTAATCCGACCACATGGAGAATGGCAATATCTCTGAGATCAAGGTATACGTCACTAACAAAGTTATTGGTATGTGAACCTACCACATGGAGACTGGCAGTATTACTGAGATCAGGGTATTATGCCCTAACAAAGTAATCGGTATGTAATCCCACCACATTGGGAATGGCAGTACCACTGAAATCAGGGTGTATGTTCCTAACAAAGTCATATGTAAGTAATCCCAGCACATGGAGCTTGGCAGTATTACTGAGATCAGGGTATAATGCCCTAACAAAGTTATCAGTTTGTAATCCCACCACACTGAGAATGGCCATATCACTGAGACAAGGATACATAGCCCAAAAAAAGTTGAGTGTGCAATCTGACCAAATGGAGCTTGGCAGTATCACTGAGATCAGAGTACATGGCTCTAAATAAGTTGTTATTATGTAATCCCTTGACATGGAGAATGGCAGTATCACTAAGATCAGTATATACAGCCCTGACAAAGCTATCAATTTGTAATCCCACCACATGTAGAATGGCAGTATCCCTGATATCAGAATATATAACCCTGACAAAGTTAATAGTATGTAATCCCACCACATGTAGATTGTATCACTGAGATCAGGATTCAAGGCCCTAACAAAGTTATCGGTATCTAATCCCACCAAAAGGAGAATGTCAGTATCACTGACAGGGTATACAGCCCTAAAAATGTTATGTAATTCCACCACATGGAGACTGACGGTATCACTGAGGTCAGGGTACCTGGCTCTAAAAAAACGTATCGGTATGGAAACCCGCATCATGGAGAATGGCAGTATGACTGAGATCAAGGTATATGGTGCTAACAAAGTTATCCATATTTAATCCCACCACATGGAGCATGGCAGCATCATTGAGACCAGGGTATACAGCACTAATGAAGATATCAGTATGTAATCCCAACACATGGAGACTGGAGAGTATCATCGAGATCAGGGTACATGGCCCTAGCAGAGTTAAAAGTCTGCAATCCCACCACATGGAGAATGGCAGTATTGCTGATATCAGGGTACACAGCCCTAACAAAGCTACCAGTATGTAATCACCCCACATGGAGAATGGCAATATCACTGAAACTAAGGTTTATGGCCCTCACAAAGTTATCCGTATATAATCTGACAACATGGAGAATGGAAGCATCACTGAGATCAGGGCATATGGCTGCAAGAATGTCATCAGTGTGTAATCCGACCACATGAAGAATGGCAGTATCACTGAGATCAGAGTACATGGCCCTAAAAAAGTTATCATTATGTAATCCCACCACGTGGAGAATGGCGGCATCACTGAGGTAAGGGTACCTGGCCCTAAAAAACTGATCAGTCGATAATCCCACAACAGGAAGAATGGAAATATCACTGAGATCAGGATGTACAGCCCTGACAAAGTTATTGGTCCGTGATCTCACCATATGGAGCTGGCAGTATCACTGAGATCAGGGTATACGGCAGTAACAAAGTTAACAGTATGGAATCTCACGACATGGACATTGGCAGTATCACTGAAATCAGAATATACACACCTGACAAAGTCATAAGTATGTAATCCCAGAACATGGAGCATGACAGTGTCCCTGTGATCAAGGTATTTGGCTTAAACAACGTTAGTATCTAATCCCACCACATGGAGAATATCAGTATCACTGAGATCAGGGTACATGGCCCTAACATATTTATCAGTCTGTAATTCCAGCACATGGAGAATGGCAATATCACTGAGATTGGGACATACAGCCACTAGAAAGTTAGCTGTATGTAATCCTTGCCCATGTCACTCCACAACAAGTACAAATATGACACTGTCATTGTCCATGTTGGTGTGAATGACCTGAGACATACCTCCCTGGATTACATGAAGAGACATGGAGGAGCTCTCCAATCTTGTAATGGAGGCAGGTATGACCCTAGCCCTGAGTAGCATCCTGCCATCACCCAGAATGATACCACAGAACAAGGACAAAATGATTGACTTCAACAATTGGCTAAGCTTCTGGTGTCATTCTAAGGGGGTCCAGTATTTGTCTGCCTTGGACGACATGATCGACAGACCATAATGCTTTGCCAGAGATGGCCTGCACCTGTCGCCCTTGGGATTCCGGAGCCTGGCTAAGGCTCTTGCCACCCCTATAGTGCCTTTTTTTTAGGCAAGGTTCAAATGACAAATTCTCCACCGTAACTGTTACAAGCAAGCAAAATCTGAGGGCAATACTACTCAATGCCAGAAGTCTAAACCTCCAAATGCACTCACTCAAGGCACTCCTTTAAATGGAGAACATCAACATCTGTGCAGTGACAGAGACCTGGTTCAAAGCTCCAGAGAGCACCCCTGCATTACCAGGCTATAATTCATACCACACCTTTCGTCCACCTAACACGGAACGAAGCACTAAAAGTGGAGGCGTGTCCATATTCATTAAGGATATCCACACCTCCAGGCTAGTTGCACAGCATAATGCATCCGAGATTATCCAAGTGCAACTAACTCTGGGCAAGACCGCAGTCCAAATAGACCCCCCACCATGCCCCAGCATTCCCACTCCTCATTTCTTGATACACTGGAAAGTATTTGGGTACAACCCAACACCCAAATAATGAGTGATTTCAACTAGCCCATCATTAACTGGGAAACATGGCAACCGGTGTTCCACACCAGAGGTCAATTCCTTGTTGGTCAGATCCGACTGCAAACTAATCACCCTAGACATCCACATCCCACCCCCAATTAGGGAAACCACTGTAAAAAACTTCTCCAAAGCCAACTTCACACTTTTAAGACAGAAGTGGCAAACTTCATGACACCCATGCAGATGGACAATAGAGGTATGACTGTTGAATCCTACACAGATGCACTCTATAAGCACTTATACGAGTGCATGGATCATGCTATCCCTAAAAGAACCAAGATGCTATCTTCCAAAAAAAGGAAGCTAATCTGGTGGTCCTCTGCCATAAACAAACTCTACAACAGAAGAAAGAAACTGTTGCAAAAAAAGAGTAAAATCCCATGACTGGAGGAACCCCCTGGTCAACCTCAGTAAGAAGCTGAGATCCCTCATAAAATCCTCCAAAGCTAGTTATGAAAACAAAATTGCCACTGACCCTAAAGGCAACCACAAAGCATTCTATAGCTATGTCAAGAATTTCAATCTTTCAACACCATCACTCACTCTGGAATTATAGATAAGCTCACTAAACTAGGTATAAATCCCTATGTCACAAGATGGATTGCCAACTGGCTCACGGACAGAACCTACACTGTGAAAGTAACAGACTCCTACTTCAGACCAGTGACAAGTGGAGTACCACAGGGTTCAGTCCTGGGTCCTCTCCTGTTTGGTATCTACTTCTCTGAAGTACAGGCTAACACAGAAGGTCTTTGGCTAACAAAGTTTGCAGATGACTGCAAACTAGGCACCATAATCGAAACTCGTAACGGTGTGGACATACTACAAAAGGGCCTCACTGAGACAGATGCCCAGTGTCAAAGCCATGGCCTGAAGCTCAATGCCAAAATGTGTATGGTCATCCCCTTTGGTAAAAACTCTGTACCCATGAACTACCACATAAGTGGTAGTCTACCTAACGCTGAAAGTGTGATGAGACCTTGGGACACAGGTGGACAGTAGTCTCTCCTTTGATAATGACATCACCACAGTGGTCAGGAAATCCTTCTACATGGCTCACCTCATCACAAAAGGTTTCTCATCCAGAAAAAAAGAGGTCATTGTTCCCCTCTACTCATCACTCATTAGACCCATTATAGAGTACAACGCCCCTTTTCGTATGTACCTCACGACATCTACAACAACTGTAAAGGCCACAGAAATACCTCACAAATAGGATTACTGGCCTCAAACAGATGCCCTACACAGACCATCTAAAAAAACTCCAGCTTTACTCCATTGCATATCACCTACTTGGAGTCTATCTCTGCCTAACATACAAAGCTATGTCAAACCCAGAGCTGCTGGACATGCTCCACTTAAAAGAAAATCCCAATCCCTCCGAGCTACACCCTCTGTGGACCTAAACCTTGTCACCACAATAAACAGAACATGCGGGAGGGAATAGATTCCTGTCCCAGAGACTTCCCATACTCTGGAACAGACTACCTGTCTATGTCAAACAGAGCTCCTCATTAGCACTCTTCAAGAAAAATCTTGATGATTGGATGGGAAATAGGAAATTCACCCCAGGGATCACTTCTGTGGCTCTGCTCAACAGGGGCACAGGAAAATAATTTTCTTGGGTGGCGAAAGCCAGGGTACCTTTTTTGCTAGGCTTGTATAGGCCCTAGAGCTAATAGCCTAGTACCTACCTATGAACCTGTGGAGCATGGCAATATCACTGAGACCTTGGTATATGGCCCTAACAAAGTTATCCATATGTAATCTGACCACACTGAGAATGGCAATATCACAGAGATCAGGTGATCTGTCCTTAAAGTTATCAGTATATAACCCTACAGGTCTATATCATAATGTCGAATGCTGACAACTTTGAAGCACTAAACTTTGAACTTGAAATTTCGAAGTGTAAAAATGTTGAAACATATAATGGAGATCACCATAGTGTGTGGGAAGGGAAGATTTGCCTTTACTGCACTGTAGTGCAATCTCAGAGTTAGTATATTTAAGTAGCGGGGCGTGTGGGGGTTTCAGAGAGGTTTGCCCCCCTACATAGGGTTTTGAGGTTTTTTTTTGACATTCGACGTTTTTAGACTTTGAAATTTCAAGTTAGAAGTTTGAAGCTTCGAAGTTGTCAGCATTCAGCAATCTGATATAGACCCTAATCCTACCACATGGAGACTGACAGTATCACTAAAATCAGGGTTATACGGCCCTAACAAAGTTATCGGTTTGTAATCCCACCACAGGAGAATGACAGTATCACTGAGATCAGGATATACATCCCTAGCAAAGTTATCAGTATGTGATGGCACCAAATGGAGACTGGCAGTGTCACTGAGATCATGGTACTTCACCGTAACAAGGTTTTCAGTATGTAATTCCACCATATGGAGAGTGACAGCATCACTGCGATCAGGCTACATGGCCTTAACAAAGCTATCAGTATGTCATCTCACCACATGGACATCAGCAGACTCACTGAGATCAGGGTATAGGGCTCTAACAGACTTATAAGTATATAATCCTTCCACATGGAGAATGGCAGTATCAATGAGATCAGTATGAAAGCCGCTGATTAAGCAGACTGCAAAATTAGCAGATCCGAATAGTCAGTGGCAGCAACTAAAGCACAAGACTGCATACTGAACAGTCCCAAATGACCGGACAACTCTCAGGTGTCAAAAGTGAATAAAATAGCAGCAAAAATGTAGCAGCACCTAACAATTCCAAGGAAACAGTTCCAAATGGTAAAAGTGAATGAAATAGCAGCAGAAATGTAGCAGCACCAAACAATTCCAAGGAAACAGTTCCAAATGGTAAGCGCTTTAATCCACTTAAATGTGGACTTTTTCAAACCAGGTAACTAAAATTATGTCCCTGCAATACCAGCAATTGCAGCTTACGTTGGAAAAACTGCAGGGTTCCACTCAAAATGTAATGAGAGGCACGCAGGCTCCACCTGCTACTAACAGACCAGGGTTTCCAGGATGTACGGATTTTCCTTCAACTTCTGGCGCTCAGAATATTCCATGTGGGCAAAACACTAACAAATCTCCAGTTAACGAAAATAGAGATTTATGCTTTAAAAAGATGGCTGGATAAGGATCTTTCCTTCAACGACCAGGAAAGTGGAACTACATCAAAAAATGTGCTTAGCAAACTTCAGGACTTTAAGCTTAAAATGGGAAAGGTACGTAACTTGCAAGTAGACAATACGTACCTTGCTGAATGTATTAAAGTGCAAAGAATACCCAAGGGACTCAGAACATTTAAATTTCCAAACGGTTTGTCGGTTGGACAGCCTGAAGTGGATGAGCTTCTGGCTATGTTCAACCGACATGGTTTGGAATTATTACATTTCATTATTAAAATTAACACCAACAGAATCAATCAGTTGCTTGATTAAATTAATCTTGATAATGATATTTTAGTTAATGAAAATTTTGGTAAATATGAAATGATATATGACAATGTTTTTGATAAAATTAAGCAGCAGGTGAAAGAGAATGTTGCAAGGAAGCTTAGGAAGCTAAGGAGGGATGAACTGGAGTACAAGCAGAAGACAGCGTATCCATTGCCTAAATGTTATTTAGAACATATTGCAAGTATTGTTCATGAAGGAGGGTTCGAAATGAGGACAGCCTCAGTCAATTTTGATGAGTGGGGGGGGGGGGGTGGTGGTGGTGGTGGTTAGGAATTAGTGTCACACCCCAGTATTACAATGATGAAGGTGAAGTTTTTGAACAGAATTTTCCCACTTTAAAAAGGTTGGAGAGAATTTTCAACAGGAACCAGAATGGTTCCCATTTTGTAAGTCAACAGGGGACACCCAAGGGGCAGAGAGAGGGCAGAGGAACTTTTGGAGGAGCAACAGGGGAAAACGGATATTGAGATCTAACCTGCAGGAATATTTCATCCTTTGGGGGAAGGATGCTGAGCTATTTATGGTTCAACATCTTTAACTACACAGAGGAAGTGATTACTAGTACACATTTTTCATTATTTAGAAAAGGTTTAAAATTTGTTCCTAGTAAAAATATGGACATTTAAGAGGTATTAATCGAGTTCAAGTTATACTTGAGAAAATTAAACTTCAATTTATACTTCAAGGACACTGATAAGACAGTAGGACCTGGGTTTTTCAAGAAGAAAAGTGTATTCAACCCCCTTTCATTCTACCCTGGCTAGTTTTGAAAGGGTTTGCTCCAGGGAAATATATCAGGCTTTTCACACCCAAAAGGACATGTTTTTCAAACTCACGAGGGATGAGGAAGAATTATTGAGATATTTGAGGTCAACAGACCATGTGAGGATCATGAAGCCCAATAAAGGGGGAGGGATAGTGATTGTGGGCAAAAATGACTACACAAATGATATAGCAAATCTCTTGAATGACACAGAGAAATATGAAACTGTTTCCCTTAATCAGACTAATATTGCACAGAGGAGGATACAGTTATTCATAAGACAGTCTTTATCATGGGGTTATCAATGAGATTTATAGGTTTTTGGTTAATGAAAACCCATATATCCCGACTGTCTTTGGTATCCCCAAAGTACATAAGTGTGTAGAATACCCTCTGTATAGATCGATAGTGGCTGCTCATAACAGTTCAACCTACTCTTTGGGTGTTTTTGTTGACAGATTGTTGAATTCGATGCGCCCTATACCACACGGGTTAGTAGATTCATGGAATTTTTTGACAAGAATCAAACAGAACTTATGTGGTGATTCTGTGGGGTTTTCTACTATTGATGTAGTCAACCTTTTTAATTCTATTCCCCACAAAGAGGGTATTGAATTTTTTTGGGAAGCCATTTAAGCTCACACTAACTTGAATGCAGGGCTTACAAATTTTGTGGTGGATGTTATGGAAGTTATTTTAAACAACAACTTCATAATATTTGAAAATAAGTACTTCAGACATTTAAAAGGGGTAGCCATGGGGTCTAGTAGTGCCCCCATTTTTGTGAACTTGGTCATGGCCACTTGGGAGAAGTACATTTTCACTTCAGGATTTGTAAAAGAATGGGTCTTATACCTCCGTTACCTTGACCATGTGTTTATCCTCTGGAAAGGAGGGGAAAAGGTGGTGGATAACTTTTACTTGTACATCAACCAAATCAGTCCTTACTTCGTTTACACACACATTTTCACCAGATTCAATAGATTACTTGGATGTGACTCTTTCAATTGATAGAAGTAAAGTGAGTTTTACATCTAGAGTATACCGCATACCCCCATATTCTAACAGCTTCTTGTGCTTTAACAGCAGACACCCCTTCCACAGTAAGAAAAATCTTGTGAAGGGGCAAATGATTTGATGGGCAAGAATGTGTTCCACTTTGATTTTAAATGCGAATTGGGTTGCCTCACACAGATGTTTCTGGATAGAGGATACCCTGAATGTATGGTGTATTCCTTGGGTGAAGAGATTTTGAAAGAATGGGTGTGAAGATTTACACCATTACTAGGTCAAGGAAACATTCAGGAAAAACCAAACAAAAATTCTGTTAACCATTTTTCCAAAGCTATGGTTATGCATTATGGCAATTTTGGGCATACAGTTAAAAACATTTCTAAGAACTGGGTCATCATAGAAGGTAATGGTGAGGTGTACTGTCAATTAGGTAGTATCCCTTTATTTATTCACAAAGTTGGCCACAATTTGAAGAAGTACTATCTAGAACACCATTTGATCTTGAAGGCAGGAGTACACCTAGCCAATGGGAACAGTAACAGTAAAGGATTGGTATACCTAGGTATTTGTACTGGATGTCAAGGGTTTTATGTAGGAAAAACAGAGCGTATGCTCTGTAAGCATATCTATGAACATCTTTATGCAATAGAAACCAGGAACCCTAATAATTCACTCTTTAAACACACATTGAATTGTACAGGGCAAGCCAGCTTCAAGATCCTAGGGGTGGGGATTTGGGTAATAGGATCAGTAACAGTGAAATCTGATGGCAACTTAAATTAGGAGCCATGTACCTCCCCCCCCAGGAATGAATGAACATCTCTCCTTAGCACCTATTTTAAAGGATAAAGCATGCAAACTTTGATTCAAGCTGTACTAGAATTGTGATTTTTTTGCAATTTTAAAATTTTAACTGATTGCATTTGATTAGTGTAATGTATGTTTAAGAACTCACTACCAACTAGTTGTGTTAATTGCTTAACTTGTTAGGTGAGCAATTAAGGGGACTATGGGATTGTTGTTTAAAACAGCCCAAATGGTGAGACATCTTGGTTTGAAAAAGTCCACGTTTAAGTGGACGAAAATGCTTACCATTTGGAACTATTTCTTTGGAATTGTTAGGTGCTGCTACATTTTTGCTGCTATTTTATTCACTTTTGACAGCTGAGAGTTGTCCGGTCATTTGGGACTGTTCAGTATGCAAAGTCTTATGCTTTAGTTGCTGCCACTGACTATTTGGATCTGCAAATTTTGCAGTCTGTTTATTCAGCGGCTGTCATACTATTGCTGCCATCTGCAGACTGCTTAACACTCTGGGACTGCACCAGTTTGTAAGGTTTTACCTTAACGATTTTGCTACTGTGCTCTAGGCTGGGTTCAGCCATTTTTTTATTATTTTTAACTCTGTTGAATAAAACACTTGACAAATTATTACCAGAAAACTTATTACTGGCTCATTGAAGGTTACCAATGTGAAATTTTGTTCGTGTTTTTGATCCACCCGACCACTCCGTGCTTGATTCTGAAGTTATCAGTATGTAATAACACCACATGCGGAACGTCAGTATCACTGATATCAGGGTACATGCCCCTAACAAGTTTATTAGTATAAAATATAATCAGATCCTGCAGATAGACTAGTGGTGGACCGTAGCTGGGATAGCTACTAAAGTTCAAAAAAATGACACGGATATATGAAACTTGAATTATGTCACTGATAAAACAGAACGAAAAAAAGATGAAAAAGCACTTCTTTTAAATCCACAGAAACCTCACTGCTTCGCCGAATTGGCAAGATGTTGAACTAAAGTGTAACAAAAAGACTGTTACACACTGATGTTTAGCAGTTCAAAGTTAAGTAGGACTAAATCTGTTTATATCCCAGGCATATACATTCCTATAACTCTTCCAAATGATGCAAAGTAACTTGAACACAACTCACAACAGTCTGTGTGGGGAGACCATAACAAGCATAAAAAAGTACCTTAGAATGTTTGTAAAAGCTGATGAAATGTTGTAGAGCAAATGCCTGGTTGCTCAGGAAGTCCTGACTATCCGTTTAGCTTGTGGTAAAACCCAATCCAATACTTTGTAGTTAGAAAAACACAAGAAGCTTCCCTTTGCAAACTCAATAGTTCCAAACTTGCAGGAAGCAAATGAAGCACTAGAAGCACTAGCACAATTGCTATGTAAACAAACTCAGAAGTTCCAAACTCATACACTGTTATACACTGATGTTTAGAAGTTCAAAAGTAAAGTAGGACTAAATCTGTTTATATCCCAGGCATATATATTCCTGTAACTCTTCCAAATGATGCAAAGTAACTTGAACACAACTCACAACAGTCTGTGTGGTGAGACCACAACAACCATAAAAAGTACCTTAGAATGTTTGTAAAAGCTGATGAAATGTTGTAGAGCAAATGCCTGGTTGCTCAGGAAGTCCTGACTATCCGTTTAGCTTGTGGTAGAAAACCCAATCCAATACTTTGTAGTTAGAAAACACAAGAAGCTTCCCTTGGCAAACTCAATAGTTCCAGACTTGCAGGAAGCAAATGAAGCACTAGCACAATTGCTATGTAAACAAACTCAGAAGTTCCAAACTCATAGGAAGCAAAAAAGGCGCTGTAGACTGAAAATAAATCCTTTATTACGATAGCATTCCTTAAGCACTAGTTGAGCGCTTTCATCTGCACCATCGCAGACTTCATCAGAACTAGTGCAAAACATTTAATTAACTCATTTAAAAACAGTTTTTGGCGCCAAAACTTTGTTACTCAATTTAAAGAAACAGTACTCCATTTGTAACATAACTAATATTGGACCTATATAAAAAACATATAAATCTTGGTGATTTATGTATATACATACCAAAAGTAAATACAAATGTATATATAATTATAAATATTGATTTTAAAAGTCACTAAAAATAATTATTCATATGGTATTGTGATTGAAATACTAAAACGTGAATTAAATTCACTGTGTACTTACATTTCATCAAATATTGCAGCCATAAAAATATTATATATCAAGAATTAAAAATGGTTTTATACTTATAAAATCGTTAATACCTGGATTCCTGGTGGAATCAGTTAAAATCTGCCACTTGCTTTCTTTACAGGCCAGTCTTGTTTTCCAATCCCCTCCAAAAGGAATTTCCTTCACCTCATCTATTATCATAAAGGAGAATGTGTGTCCCTCACCATATTCCTTGATGTGTCTGTATAGGGCATTTTTACTATCCATTTTCCTAATTTTATAATAATGCTCATAAATACGTTTCTTTAACTCTCTTTCTGTTTTGCCTATATAATAGGCTGGACATTTTGCACAGAGCTAAATATACTATGTGCTTGGTGCTGCAATTTCCACCTATGCTCCTAATTTTACTGTGATTAATGTCATTCAAAACAATATCACTGTTGGTGTTTATATGTGTACATTGTTTGCATCTTCCGCACTTTCTGGTGAAAACCTTGTCTTTATTATTGTTTCTGCCTTTCCCTAACTTGGAATGTTCCAGTAATCTTTTATGTTGGGACCAGTTTTGTATACTATCTTAGGTTCCTCACCCAGTATATTTTTGTTGACATCTGATACTGTGATAATGTCCCAATATTTCTTTATAATGTCCTTAATCTTGGTACTGTGAGGGGTATAGGTCAGAACACACACTCTACCCATATTTGCTTTCTGCAAGTTAGCGTTAATCTCTTTATCAAGACCTAGCAGTGGTTTGTATTTTATTCCCCATTGGGATTTGACAAATTCAATGGTGTCACTAATCATGTTGCTGGGATATCCTCTCCTTTCAAATAAATCTGCTAACAGAACCATTTCTCCTTCCATGAATTCTCTAGTTGATGACATTCTGGCACATCTAATGCACTGTCCCTTCATAATATTTTTGAAAATGTGTGGTGGATGTTCACTTCCAAAAAATAGATAATCATTAGAGAATGTGCTTTTTCTATGTATCTTGGATGTAAAACCTTCCTCATTGGAACCTATGAACACATCCAAATATGAAATACCTGAGTTATTTGTTTCATAGGTAAATTTCAAAAAATTGGTAGTTTCGTTGATGTATTCAATAAATTGTGGTATTGTCTCGTTGGGTCCCTTCCACAGAATGAATATATCGTCCAGAAATCTTACATAGAAGGTGATGTAGCTGGAGAATGCACAGTTGGTAATGAATTCATTCTCCCAATCAGACATAACCAAGTTTGCAAATATGGGGGCACAAGATGCGCGCCCATAGCAACTCCCTTGCTTTGTCTGAAAAATTCACCCTCGAAAGTAAGATAATTGTGATCCAACACTAGGCCCATCATATCCATGATTAGATTTATTTTATCCCAGGTCAATGTAGAAAACTTTCTAAGACTCCTGGCAAATCTCTCTAGTCCCTCGTCCTTAGGAATACATGAAAATAAGTCACATACATCAATGGTGATGAATGTACATTGTTCTATCCATTTGTCAGGACTGAGTTTACATTAAATGTTTTGCACTAGTTCTGATGAAGTCTGCGATGGTGCAGATGAAAGCGCTCAACTAGTGCTTAAGGAATGCTATCGTTGTAATAAAGGATTTATTTTCAGTCTACAGCCTTTTTGCTTCCTATGAGTTTGGAACTTCTGAGTTTGTTTACATAGCAATTGTGCTAGTGCTTCATTTGCTTCCTGCAAGTCTGGAACTATTGAGTTTGCCAAGGGAAGCTTCTTGTGTTTTTCTAACTACAAAGTATTGGATTGGGTTTTCTCTACCACAAGCTAAACGGATAGTCAGGACTTCCTGAGCAACCAGGCATTTGCTCTACAACATTTCATCAGCTTTTACAAACATTCTAAGGTACTTTTTTATGGTTGTTGTGGTCTCCCCACACAGACTGTTGTGAGTTGTGTTCAAGTTACTTTGCATCATTTGGAAGAGTTACAGGAATGTATATGCCTGGGATATAAACAGATTTAGTCCTACTTTACTTTTGAACTTCTAAACATCAGTGTATAACAGTGTATGAGTTTGGAACTTCTGAGTTTGTTTACATAGCAATTGTGCTAGTGCTTCATTTGCTTCCTGCAAGTTTGGAACTATTGAGTTTGCCAAGGGAAGCTTCTTGTGTTTTTCTAACTACAAAGTATTGGATTGGGTTTTCTGTACCACAAGCTAAACGGATAGTCAGGACTTCCTGAGCAACCAGGCATTTGCTCTACAACATTTCATCAGCTTTTACAAACATTCTAAGGTACTTTTTTATGCTTGTTATGGTCTCCCCACACAGACTGTTGTGAGTTGTGTTCAAGTTACTTTGCATCATTTGGAAGAGTTATAGGAATGTATATGCCTGGGATATAAACAGATTTAGTCCTACTTAACTTTGAACTGCTAAACATCAGTGTGTAACAGTCTTTTTGTTACACTTTAGTTCAACATCTTGCCAATTTGGCGAAGCAGTGAGGTTTCTGTGGATTTAAAAGAAGTGTTTTTTCATCTTTTTTTCGTTCTGTTTTATCAGTGACATAATTCAAGTTTCATATATCCGTGTCATTTTTTTGAACTTTAGTAGCTATCCCAGCTACGGTCCACCACTAGTCTATCTGCAGGATCTGATTATATTTTATCAGTTGTTTGTTCTTGCACAAGTTTATTAGTATGTAATCCCACCACATGGAGAATGGCAGTTTCACTGAGATCAGGATATATGGCCCTAACAAAGTTACCAGTATGTAATCCCACAAAATGGAGAATCTCAGTATCGATGAGATCAGGGTATATGACCCCAACAAAGTTAATCATATGTGATAACACCACATGGGGAATTGCAGTATCACTGAGATCAGGTTATAAGGCCCTAACAAAGTTATCATTATGTAATCCCACCACATCAAGACTGGCAGTATAACTGAGACCACGGTATATGGTCCTAACAAAGTTATCAATGTGTAATCTGACCACATAGAAAATGGCAATATCACTGAGATCATGGCATAAGTCCCTACCAAAGTTATCAGTATGTAATCCTACCACATGAAGAATGGCAGTTTCATTGAGATCAGGGTACACGGCCCCAAACATTTTATCAGTCTGTAATCCCATCACATGGAGAATGGCTGCATCACAGTGGTCAGGATATACACCCCTGACAAAGTTATAATTCTGTAATCCCACCACCTAGAGAATTTCAGCATCACTAAGATCAGGACATACAACCCTGACAGTTATTGGTCTGTAATCCCACCACACGGGGACTGGCAGTATCACTGAGATGAGGGTATATGGCCCTAAGAAAGTTTTCAGTCTGTAATTTCACCACATGGAGAATGGCAGAATCACTGAGATCAGGGTTCATGGCCCAAACAAAGTTATCAGTCTGTAATCCCACCACAGGAGAATGACAGTATCACTGAGATCAGGGTATACGTCCCTGTCAAAATTATCAATATGTAATCCAACTACATGGAGAAGGGCAGCATCACTAAGATCAGGGCATACGGCCCTAAAAAAGTTTTCAGTATGTAATCCCACCACATGGAGACTGCAGTATCACTGAGATCAGGGTACATGGCCATAACCAAGTTACCAGTATGTAATTGCCATACATGGAGAATGGCAGTATCACTGAAATCGGGATATACAACTCTGACAAAGTTATCAATCTGTAATCTGACCACATGGAGAATGGCAGTATCACTGAGATCAGGGTACAAGTCCCTAACAAAATTATCAGTATATAATCCTACCACATGGTGAATGATTGCATCACTGAGACCCCAAGGTACATGGCCCTAAAAAAGTTATCAGTGTATAATCCCACCAAATGGAGATGGACGTTCTCACTGAGATCACTGTACATGGCCCTAACAAAGGTATCAGTATGTAACCGCACCAGATGGAGAATGGCAGTATCACTGAGACTAGGGTAGATGGCCCTAACAAAGTTATCGGTTTGTAATCCCACCACATAGAGAATGGCAGTATCTCTAAGATCAGGATATGCAGTCCAGACATTGGTATCAATATGTATTCCCAGCCCATGCAGCATGGCAGTATCACTCAGACCAAGGTATATGGCCCTAAAAAGTTATTTGTCTGTAATCCCACCACATGGAGACTGCCAGCATCACTGAGATCAAGGTATATGGCCCTAACAAAGTTATATGTAATCTCACCACATGGAGAATGGCAGTATCACTGAGACTGGAGTACAAGGCCCTAAAAAAGTTGTTAGTATGTAATCCCAACACATGGAGACTGGTGATATCACTGATATCAGGTTACCTGGCCCTAAATAAATTATTAGTCCGTAATCTCACCACATGGAGAATGGAAGTATCACTGAGATCAGGGTATATGGCCTTAAATATATCAGTATGTAATTCCACCACATGGAGACTGGCAGTATCACACAGATCAGGGTATATGCCCCTAACAAAGTTATCACTGTATAATTCCATCAGATGGAGCATGGCAGTATAACCAAGATCACGTTATACTACCCTAACAAAGTTATCAGTATGTAATCCCACATCATGTAGAACGTCAGTATCACTGAGATCAGGGTACAAAGCCCTAGCAAAGTTAACAGTCTGTAATCCCACCACATGGAGAATAGAATAGAAGTATCAGTGAGATCAGGGTATATGTCCCAAAAATATTATCAGTATGTAATCCCACCACATGGAGAATGGCAGTATCACTGACATCAGGGTACACTGTCCTAAAAATGTTTTGTAATTCCCACCACATGGAGACTGATGGTGTCACTGAGGTCAGGGTACCTGGCCCTAACAAAGTTATCAGTATGGAATCCCACATCATTGAGAATGGCAGTATCACTGAGGTTCATAGGTTGGTACTAGGCTATTGGCCCTAGGGGCCATATAAGCCTAGCCATAACAATTCCCTGGCTACTTCTTCCCACAATATTTACTTCCCTGGACCCCTGTCTAGCAGGGTAACTGACATGATACCCGGGGTAAATTTCCTATCGCCCATCCAGTCGTCAAGGTTCCTTTAGAAGAGGGCTAAGGAGGTGCTCTGCTTGACATGCAAGGGCAGTCTATTCTAGAGTATGGGGAGTCTCTGAGTCAGGAACCTATCTTTTCAGCATGTTTTGTTCATTGTGATGACAAGGTTTAGGTCCCTGAAGCCTGTGGCTCTGATGGATTGGGATTTCTTTATGTGTAGCATGTCCAACAGCTCTGGGTTTGACATGGCCTTGTATGTTAAGCAGAGATCGCCTCTGAGTAGATGATATGTGACAGAGTATAGCTGAAGTTTTTTAGTCGGTCAGCATAGGGCATCTGCTTTAGGCCTGTGATTCTTTTAGTGAGTTGTTTCTGCGGCCTTTCCAGTTGTTGCAGATGTCTTGTGAGGTACATACCAAATGGGGCGTTGTACTCTGATGGGTTTAATGAGGGATGAGTACAGTGGGGCAATGACCTTCTTTTTTCTGGATGAAAAGCCATTGGTGATGAGGTGTGCCACATAGAAGGATATCCTGACTGTTGTTGTGATGTGGTTATCAAAGGTGAGACCACTGTCCACCTGTGTTCCTAAGTCTCTTATCACACTTTCAGTGTTTAGTGTACTGCCACCTATGCAGTAATTCATGGGTACATGTTTTTTCCCAAAGGGGATAACTATACACTTCTTGGCATTGAGCTTGAGCCAATGGCTCTGGCACCAAGCATCTGTTTCTGTAAGGCCCTTTTGTAGAATATCCACATAATTTGGGGATTCAATAATGGCTCCCAGTTTGCAGTCATTTGTGAACTTTGTTAGCCAGAGTCCCTCAGTGTTGGCCTGTACTTCAGAGAAGTAGATGCCAGACAAGAGTGGTCCCAGGACTGAAACCTGAGGTACTCCACTTGTCTGGAGCTGGATTTGGAGTCTGCTACTTTTATAGTGTGGGTTCTGTCAGTACGCCAGTTGGCAACCCATTGAGTGACGCAGGGATTTATGCACAGCTTAGTAAGTTTATCTATGATTCCAGAGAGGGGGATGGCGTCAAAGGCCTTGGCGAGGTCCAGATAGGCTGTGTGGACTGCCTTACCCTTGTCCACAGCTCTGGAGGCTTATTCGAAGAAGTCAATCAGGTTCAGGAGACACTATTGGCCCTTCACAAATCCAAACTCGGTGGGGTCCAGTGTTTGAAGGTTGCCAATGTCTTTGTTTATAAGTTCCAAGATAATTCATTCCATGGCCTTGCAGATCAGGCTCATCAGACTGATGAGACGGTAGTTCCCAGGATCCAAGGTGGATTCCCCCTTGTGGTGTGGGATAACTATAGCTGTGCGCCACTCAGTGGGCACAAAGCCTGAGGTGAGGCTATGATTAAACATGACACTTAAGTGAGATGCCAGTTCATGTAGTACACTGCCTGGGATGTCATCTGGTCCCATGGGTGCTGTATTCTTAGCTTTGGAGAGTGCGTTTTTTATCTGTCTAGCCATGATTACTGGAATTTGGCAATCTTTCTGTACTGAGATGGGCCCTTTAGGGGGTAAGAGGAGGGTGAAGTTGGCACTAAATCATTCTGCCAGGTTATTGGCAATGTCCTTGGGATCAATATATTTAATGCCATTCTGTTGTAGCTCAGAGCAGATCTGAGCATTGCCATTTAGATTCTTGACATAGTTATAGAATGCCTTGTGGTTGTCTTTGGAATCTTTGGCAAGTATATTTTTGTAACTTGCTTTGGAGGATTTTATGAGGGATCTCAACTTCTTACTGAGGCTGATAAAGGAGTTTTTTGAATCCTGGGATTTTCCTCTTGTCTGCAACAGTTTCTTCCTTCTGTTGTATAGTTTGATTATGACAGGGGACCACCAGATTGGCTTCCTTTTTTTGGAGGAGAGTGTCTTGGTTCTATTTGGGACGGCATGATTCATGCATGAGTAGATGTGCTCGTGCAGTGCTTTAGTGTAGGATTCGGCAGTTGAACTTTCAGTTCCCATCTGCATGGGTGTCATGAAGTTTGTCACGTCTGACTTGAGTAGCATAAAGTTGGCCATGGAGAAGTTTTTTACTGATGTTTCCTTACTGGGGGTGGGATATGGATATCAAAGGTGATTAGTTAGACCTAACCAACAAGGGGGTGACCACTGGTATGGAGCTTCGATTTCCCATGTTGGTAATGACCAGGTCCAGGATAATGGAGGCCCTGGTGGGACTATGGATTAGTTGATCCAGGGCATTGGAATTTATGAATTCCAAGAACCATTGGGTAAAGGTTTTGGTACATGAGTAGTTTTCCCAGTTAATGGCAGGGTAGTTGAAATCATCCAGTATTAGTGTGTTTGGTTGCATTTTAATATTTTCCAGTACATTTAGAAAGGTGTAGTGAAAATCTTGGGGCATAGCAGGGGATCTTGTAGCAAGATACAATTTGGATTGCAGTCTTACCTAGTGTTAGTTGCACCTGGAGAATTTTGGATGCCTTGTGTTGGGCAACTAGCCTGGAGGAGTGAATATCCTTGGCGAATATGGACACTCCTCCACCTTTAGTGTTTCAGTCCTGGTTTGGTGGCCGAAAAGTGTGGTAAGAGTTGTAGCCTGGTATTGCAGTAGTGCTTTCTGGAGCCTTGAACCAGGTCTCAGTTACTGCACAGATATCGATGTTCTCCATTTTTAGGAGTGCCCCGAGTGAGTGCATTTTGAGGTTTAGACTTCTAGCATTGAGTAGCATTACCTTCATATTTTGCATGCTTGTACCCGTTATGGTGGTGGTTTTGTCCTTTGAGCCTTGCCTAAAAAAGGCACTATAGGGGGTGGAAAGAGCATTGGCCAGTAACCTGAATCCCAGGGGTGACAGGTGCAGACCATCTCTGGCAAATCATCGTGGCTTGCCGATCACGTCGTCCCAGGCAGACAGATACTGGATCCCCTTTGAATGACACCAGAAGCTGAGCCAGTTGAAGTCAATCATTTTGTCCTTGTACTGTGGTATAATTCTGGGCGAAGGCAGGATGCTACTCAGGGCTAGGGTCATACCTGCCTGGGCCACATGATCCAACAGCTCTTCCGTGTCTCTCTTCATGTAGTCCAGGGAGATATGTCTCAAGTCATTCACTCCAACATGGACAATGACAGAGTTGTATTTGTACTTGTGGAGTGAATTGAGTGCATGCATTATGTGGCAGATCCTGGCACTCGACAGGCAGCTGACTGTAATTTTCTCCTTGTTCAGCCTGGTGAGTGGTACATCAGTGTGCCTGACTATAGAGTCACCTATGACTAAAATGTTTGGTACGTTGTCTTGCCTTGGGGGTTGTTGTTGGGTGGCACACTGTTGTTGAGCTATGTGATACTTTGGTTGTGACTGGTGTTTGTTTGCGTTTCAGCTTCAAAGGTCCTTATTGCTTGGGCAGGTTAATGTTAAGGGCCTCCACATATGTGGGTTTAGTGTTGCTAGTGAGGGTTTTGAGGGGCTATGTGTTGCTTGAGGTGTAGTGAGGGTGTTAACCTTCTCCTCTTGATTGTCTAGCACAATCTTGGCTGGAGAGAGCTTTGCTTCCATTTTAGCTATGTAAGTGCATCTCTCACAGGTTGTAGTGTTGGATGGTAGGAGGAGAGGGTTGTTTGTGTACATGAGACAGTTGCTGCATTGCCCCAGTATGCCCAGATTCACCAGGTGGTAAGGGAGAAATCACCGGAAGCTGACCCTTGGACATGCCTGGTTAGGTGCTTTTTTTTTTTTTTTGGTGTATAAAGTACAAGAGCTGTTTTCCCTTACCTTGGTAAGGTACTTTGTAGTTATAGGCTGTTTGGTGCCTATAATTAATTTCTCCTTATTAACAATGAGAGGTGAGTGATTGCATCAGTTTAAGGCTTCCTAGTGCTTTCCAGCAGATTTTAGAGCAAGTTCTAGTCACAAGGACTCCAACCAGAAAGAGTCCGGAATCAATGCACTCTGTTCCTACTCTCACCAGGATCAGAATATAAGCACAGATTCTAAGTTGTCACCTATAAAACAGTTATTAAGCATTCTGGTTATCAGCAGTCTCTAGGAAATAATGTAACTGCACTCCTTCTCTCACCAGGAGAAAAAAGAAGCACTACTCCCAAGATGACTACCAAGAGGCAGAATGTGGGCTCTACAATAACTGGTGGTCTTGCACTAGATGCTTAAAGGTAAGATGAAAAAAATGGTTTATCCTAAACACTGCAGTGTGCACTAGAGGAATTAGATGTGAAAGTATGTAACTTAAGTTTTACCTGTCTAAAAAGTTAAGTTTTAATGGAGAGTCACTATTTTTAAAATAGCAAAATAGATTGAAAGGGGGTGGTCACTTTTGTATTCTGGTACAATGGAATATGGTAGGATGGCCAATAAATTTAAATAGTTGAAGGGGAGTGATTTCACAAAATGATAATTTTGTGCTTACTCAAGCCAGTAAAAGCAGAGAGGAAATGAGATACATGGTCACATTAACATAAGGGGCAGGCAACTAGAAAGACGGTGGTGTTTAAAAAAACAGCAGTAACTGGGTGGGAAAAGTTATTTCTGCCTGACTCACAAGAGACAGCGCTGTTGTATCTTTTCAAGTATTAATATGCAGTTAAAAGCAGAATACAAGTAAAACACAAGGTAAAGAAAACAAATCACAGTATTCAAAATAGAAAAGGGCAATAAAGTAATACAAAATGTAACAAATAAAAAGCAAACTAACCTTTCCCTCACAGCAAAGTGTAGCAGAGTCTGGGTGAGCCTTTCTAGTAAAAGCTCAGGGTACATGGCCCTATCAAAGTTACCAGTCTGTAATCCTACCACATGGAGTATGGCAGCATCACTGAGACCAGGATATACATCGCTAATGAAGATATCCGTATGTTATCCCACCACATGGAGACTGGGCAGTATCATTGAGATCAGGGTACATGGCCCAGCAGAGTTAACAGTCTGCAATTCCAACACATGGAGAATGGCAGTACTACTGAGATCAGGAGACACAGCCCTTTGAAAGTTAAGTGCGCAGTTTCCCCACATTGAGACAGGCAATATCACTGGGATCAGGCTACATGGCCTCAACAAAGCTACCGGTATGTAATCGCCCCACATGGAGAATGGCAGTATCACTGAAATCAGGATATATAACCTTAAAGTTATCAGTATGTAATCCCAGCCCATGGTGCATGGCAGTATCACTGAGACCAGGGTATATGGTCCTCACAAAGTTATCAGTATGTAATCCCACAACATGGAGAAGGGCAGCATCACTGAGATCAGGGTACATGTCCCTAACAAAGCTATCACTATGTAATTGCACCACATGGAGAATGACCGTATCACTGAGACCAGGGTACATGGCCATAAAAAAGTCATCCGTATGTAATACCACCAAATAGAGACTGGCAGTATCACTGAGATCAGGATATACAGCCCTAACAAAGTTGTTACTCAGTAGGCCCAATAGAAATAAAATGGCAGTATTACGGAGATCAGGGTATGCGTCCATAACAAAGTTTAGTATATAATACCACCACATGGAGATTGATGGAATCACTGAGATCACGGTATACAACCCTAACAAAGTCAATATGTAATCCAAACCCATGGATCGTGGCAGCATCACTGAGATCAGGGTATAGGCACTAACAAAGTTATCAGTATGTGATCCCACAACATGGACAGTGGCAGTATCACTGAGACAAGCATACATTGCCCTAAAACGTTATCGGTATATAATCCCACCAAATGGAGACTGTCAGATTCACTGAGATCAAGGTACACAGCCCTATGAAAGCTATCCGTATGTAATCACACCATATGAAGGCTCTCAGTATCATTGAGACCAGGCTATACTGCGCTACCAGTTATCAGTATGTAATCCCACTAAATGGAAAATGGCAATGTCACTGAGATCAGGATATACAGTCCTGACAAAGTTTGCAGTGTATAATCTCAGCAAATGCAGAATGTGAGTATTACTGAGATCAGAATATACATCCCTAACAAAATTATCAGTATGTAATCCTACCATATGGAGACTGGATGTTGTCACTAAGATCATGTTATATGGCCCTAACAACGTTATTGGTATGTAATCCCACCACATGGAGCATGACAGTGTCACTGAGGCCAGTTTATATGGCACTAACAATGTAATCAGTATGTAATCCCATGAAATGGAGAATGGCAGTAACACTGAGACCAGGGTATACAGCCCTGAGAAAGTTAAGTCTGTAATCTCACCACATGGAGAATGGCAGTGCCACTGAGATCAGGGTATACTGCCTTACAGAGTTAGCAGTATGCAATCCTACCACATGGAGACTGGCAGTATCACTGAGAATGGGTACATGGCCCTAACAAAGTTGTCAGTATGTAATCCCACCACATGGAGAATGGCAGTATCACTGAGATCAGGGAATACAGCCCTAGCAAAGTTATCAGCATGTAATCTGAAACCATGGAGCACAGCAGTATCACTGAGACCAGGGTATACTGCCATAACAAAGGTATTGGTATGTAATCGCATCACATGGAGAATGGCAGTATCACTGAGATTAGGGTTATACAGGTCTAACAAAGTTATCAGTATGTAATCCCACCAAATGGAGAATGGGGGTACCACTGAGATCAGGGTATACGGCCCTAACAAAGTTATCAGTGTAATCCCATGACATGGAAATGGCAGTGTTATTTAGGTCAGGATATACAGCCCTGCCAAAGTTATTAGTTTGTAATCCCACCACATGGAGAATGGCAGTATGACAGAGAACTTTTGTTAGGGACGTATACCCTTATCAGTATGTAATCCTACCACATGGAGACATGGCAGGATCAGTGAGATCAGGGTATACAGTCCTAACAAAGTTATCAGTATGCAATCCTACCACATTGAGACTGGGCAAGTATCACTGAGATCAAGGTAGATGGGCCTAGTAGAGTTAATGGTGTGCAATCCCAACATATGGAGAATGGCAGTATTACTGAGATCAGGATATACAGTCATTTGAAAGTAAACCGTGTATAATCTCATCACATTGAGACCGGTAGTATCACTGAGATCAGGGTACATGGCCCTAAGAAAGCTGCCGGTATGTAATCACCCCACATGGAGAATGGCAGTATCAGTAAAATCAGGTATACAGCCCTGACAATATTATCAGCCTGTAATCCCACCACTTGCAGAATGGCAATATCACTGAGATCAGGGTATGCAACCCTAACAAAGTTATCGGTCTGTAATCCTACCACATAGTGAAAGGAAGTATCAGTAAAATCAGGGTGTATGTCCCTAAGAAAGTTATCAGGATGTAATTCCACCACAAGGAGACTAGCAGCATCACTGAGATCAGGGTATACGGTCCTAACAAAGTTACCATTTTGTAATTCCGGCACGTGAAGCATGGTAGTATCACTGAGACTAGTGTATATGACCCTAACAAAGTCATTATGTAATCCCACCTCATGGAGAATGGCAGTATCAGTGATCAGGGTTTACTGCCCTAAAAATTATCTCTGTAATCCCACCATATGGAGATTGGCAGTATCACTGAGATCAGGATATACAGCCCTGCTAGGAAAATAATAACTAGAAATTGGATTTCAGATACACCTCCTTCGTTCAATGAATTTAAAAATGTTATGAATATAGTGTGCCGTATGGAAATAAACACAATTAGGACTAGAACAATTAGAAAAACATCTTATTTTATTGTATGGGATAATTTACAAAATTTGTTAAAAAAATTTTAATTTCAATAGCATGGTATTTTAGTTTAATTGATCTGATTGTAGTGGATGTCTTTGTAAATACTTTAGTTGTTTTGTTGAATATTATAATAATACCTATTTTTAATTACTTGTATAAAATTGTTATGATATTTCTCTTATATGTTAAAACAATAAACCTGTTTTGAAAAAAAAGGATATACAGCCCTGCAAAGTTATCAGTATGGAATCAAAAACATAGTAGGCAACACAAAATCCAAATAAAAACAGCAGTAGTGGGTTCAGGTGCAGAAGCTGAATCACAATTCATCCAAGACTTTATTCAGTTTAAACACACAAAAGGCATAGTCACATATAAACCAGTAATCCAAAAGGTATGAACAGTATTCCAAGTGCTTTCATTGTTAAAAAATATAAAGTTATTCCTCAACCTAGGCTCAACACATATGAATTGTTAGAGGTGGTACTGATGAACACCCTTCTCACATAAAAACTCTCAAAACCATTCAAGACCAAGCTCATGGGGTATCACTGTGTATAGGTCTTTGACATCCATGGTGATAAAAATGCCTGTCAACATAGTCCAACTTGTTGATTCTTTCAAGAAAGTCCAAGGAGTCTCTACATTATTTCCTGTCGCTAAACATGATTTCAACCGGATATCCAAGAATTTGGCCAACAGTTATGTTATAGACCCACGACCATCAACGATTGGTCTCATGGAGGGGAATCGAATAAATACTTGTGAATTTTTGGCAAACCAAACATGCATGGTATTTTTGGATAAGAGGTAGATAAAAAGTTGAGTTCATCAGTTGTAATATAACCTTCAATAAATAAGTCATTTAAGACATTACAAATTTTCTTATATGAAACATTCAGCTCATTCAAAGAGCTCTTCACATAAGCATTTCCCAATAAGAGATCCATCATTCTCAGATTATAATCCACCTTGTCCATTATGACCTCCCCACCCCCTTTATCTGGTTTAATAATTCTAATATCTACATTAGATCTCATATTACTAAGACACTCTATTTCATCAATACTTAAATTAGTGATGCGTCCATTTCTCAAAATTTTTATATCAGTTTCACATAACTTTTCAAATATCTGTAGAGATGGGTGGACAGGTAGATTATAAGTACTGGAAGTGTGCAGGGGATTACTTACGTATTCATCATTTTTAAACAAATTATTACAATTCAACTTTCTTGTATAGTGTTTCAAATAAATCAACATGTTTGATGAATCAAAATTCTTTTCTGGTACAAATGTCATACCCCTAGATAACAAATCACATATTGTTACATCCAATCCAGGGAGGAAAAGTTAAACACATTAAAATCATCAGTTTTATTCTTCACAATAACACAGGAATTTGATTCACTGTCATCAATTATCCCCTGCCCTGGTAACCCACTCTCCAATTCTCCCTTTGATTCACGGTGTACCCGCCAACCCCTGTTCATAGTGTTAGCCCCTCGACCTGGAGGTTCCTTGTTGTATCTCTGTTGGAGGCATTTGGACCTCCTCAGTGGAAGAAATTGTTGCTCTTCTAAAAAAGTAGTCTCATCTGGTTCATCATAACCATCATTGAATTCATTGGGGTCACCCAATTTTGTGACCTTGTGGGTTCAGGGTATGCTTTATTCTCATTGTATTGACCCCTATCCCATTCAAGCTTTATTTTTCTGTTTTTAATATTAATTTGATGCTCAATTGATTTAAAAACTCTATTATAATTAAATAAATTGTCCAAATGAGCTCTATCCCCTGTAATTACCTTATCCGATTCAGTAGCATTATTAATTGGACCAGTCAAAAAAGTCTCATTGTGTTTAACCACAGTCTCCATATACTCAAATCCATGTCTATCAAACCTGTTTATCAGTTCCTTGTGTAAGGGCGAGTTAGCAGTTAAACCAGGGAGAAATCTCCAGATTCGTAAACCCTTTAGTACGATCTTTGCTTTCAAGCATTCCTTAAAGTACGAGTTCTTTAATTGTACTTTCTTTATTTTCAGTAAGTAATGGTCTAGTTTCTGTAGTAAGCAGTGCTTACAGTATTTACCGGTGTTAAACTCGGATTTTCCTGCAGCCATTCACCAACACAAAAAACCTCATTCTGTCCCCTAAAGTTGTTCCTGGTATTTGAGGCATTATAAACTTCACCTAGAGGTCAATTCAATGTCCCAGTTATTCCATGCTGTAAATGAGGGTTTTCGTTCGAAGGTTCATTTATAGGGGTTAAATCTGCATTATTAAGCAACCTTAGAATGACTCTTGTAGAAGCAGAGCTCCTGCCTTCCTGGTTTGTGTTATTGACGTCATTAGCGTCTGCAGCTGTTACTTCAGCCTGACAGCATTCAATTCACTCTAGTCTCTCAGACATACGTTCCATGCAAATAAGGAAGTCATGTCTGAGAGAACAATTGTTATGAATCAGTCCCTTGACCCTCTGCTACCATAAGAACAAACCAGTCAGAAACATAGTAGGCAACATAAACTCCAAATAACAAAAACAGCAGCAATGGGTTCAGGTACAGAAGCCGAATCACAGTTTATCCAAGACTATTCAGTTAAGGGGGAAAACACACACATTATATTGTTCTGATGAAGTCTGCAGTCAGCAGATGAAAGCGCTTAACCTGTGTGTATTATATTTTTAACCCTCAGAGGTTCATTTCTGTTTATTTTTTTTATTAAAAGTGATTTTTTTAAAGTAAGCAATTGCAATGAGCTACGGACCTTTTTTAGCGTATATTTGGTATATATTTTTTGTTTATTAGGTCGTATATATGTTACATTTTGGTATTTACTTGTGGTAAAAGTTATCAATATGTAATCCCACCACATGGAGAAAGCAGTATCACTGAGATCAGGATATACAGCCCTGACAGTTATCAGTCTGTAATCCCACGACATGAAATATGGCAGTATCAGCAAGATCAGGGTATACACCCCTAACAATGTTCTCAGTGTGCAATTCCACCACATGGAGAATGGCAGTATCACACAGATTCGGGTATATGTCCCTGACAAAGTTATCAGTATGTAATCCCAGCATATAGAGCTTTCAGTATCATTGAGATCAGGGAATATGGTTCTAACAAAGTTATCAGTATGTAATCACACCACATGGAGAATGGCAGCATTACTGAGATCAGGAAATACATCCTTGTCTGTAATCCCAGCACATGGAGACTGGCAGTATCACTTCGATCAGGGTATATGGCCCCTACAAAGTTATCAGTATATAATCCCACAACACGGAGAATGGCACCATCACTGATATCCGGGTTTACTGCCCTGACAAAGTTATCAGCATGTAATCCCACCACATGGAGAATGGCAGTATCACTGACATCAGGGTACATCAGTTATCGGTATGTAGTCACACCACATGGAGACTGGCAATATTACTGAGATCAAGGTACACGGCCCTCACAAAACTATCAGTATAGAATCCCACCACATGGAGAATGGTAGTATTAATGAGATTAGCATTTACAGCCCTAATAAAGTTATCAGTCTGTAATCCCACCACGTGGAGAACTGCAGTGTCAATGAGATTGGGGTATTACGGTCCTAACAAAATTACCATTTTGTAATCCTAGCATATGGAGCATGGCAGCATCACTGAAACCAGGGTATGCAGCCCTAACAGAGTTGTCCGTATGCAACTGCACCACATGGAGAATGGCAGTATCACTGAGATTAGGGTATGCAGGCCTAACAGAGTTATCAGTATGTAATCCCACCATAAGGAGAGCTACAGTATCGCTGAGATCAGTGCATACAGTCCTAACAAAGTTACCATTTTGTAATCCCAGCACATGGAGCATGGCAGTATCACTGAGATCAGGATATATAGCCCTAACAAAGTTATCAGTATGGAATCCCACCACATGGAGAATGGCAGGATCACTGAGATCAGGGTACATGGCCCTAACAAATTTATCAGAATGCAATCACACCACATGAGGACTGGTAGTATCACTCAGATCAAGGTACACAGCCCTAACAAAGCTTTCAGTATGCAATTGCACCAGCTGGAGAATTGCAGTGTTACGGAGATCAGAGTATACAGCCCTAATAAAGTTATAGTATGTAATCCCACCAGATGGAGAACTGCAGTATCAGTGAGGTCAGGGTATATGGTGCTAACAAAGTTACCATTTTGTAATCCCAGCACATGGAGCATGGCAGTATCAGAGAGATCATCCCTGACAAATTTACTAGACTGTAACGCCACACATGGAGGCAGGCAGGGTGACTGAGATCAGGGTATACGGCCCTAACAAAGTTATCAGTATGTAAACCCAGCATATGGAGCATGGCAGTATCACTGAGGTCAGGGTATATGGACCTAAGAAAGAATTCAGTATGCAATTCCACCCATGGAGAATGGCGGTATCACTGTGATCAGGGTTCATGGCCTTGACATAAGTATCAGAAAGTAATCGCACCACATTTAGAAAGGCAGCATCACAGAGATCAGGGTACATGACCCTAACAAAGTTATCAGTATGTAATCCCACCACACGGAGAAGAGCAGTATCACGAAGATCAGGGTACATAGCCCTAACAAACTTGTCAGTATGTAATCCCACCACATGGAGAAAGCAGTATCACTGAGATCAGGATATACAGCCCTGACAAAATTATCAGTCTGTAATCCCACAACATGAATAATGGCAGTATCACTGAGATCAGGATATACAGCCCTGACAAAATTATCAGTCTGTAATCCCACAACATGAATAATGGCAGTATCAATGAGATCAGGCCATATTCCCCTAACAAAGTTATCATTACGCAGTTCCACCTCATGGAGAATGGCAGTGTTACATAGATCTGTGTATACGGCTCTGACAACGTTATCAGTATGTAATCCCAGCTCATGGAGCATTTCAGTATCACTGAGATCAGGGAATATGGTCCTAACAAAGTTATCAGTATGTAATCCCACCAAAAGGAGACTGACAGTATCTCTGAGATCAGCGTGTATGGCCCTGACAAAGTTATCTGTATGTAATGCCAGAACATGGAGCATGGTAGTATCCATGAGATCAGGGTATACGTTCCAAACAAAGTTTAGTCTGGAATCCTACCACATGGAGAATGGTAGTATCACATCGATCAGGGTATATGGCCCCAACAAAGTTATCAGTATGTCATCCCACAACATGGAGAATGATACCGTCACTGATATCAGGGTTTACTGCCCTGACAAAGTTATCAGTCTGTAATCCTACCACCTGGAGAATGGCAATATCACTGAAATCACAGTACATGGCCCTAACAAAGCTATCAGTATGGAATCGCACCACGTGGAGAATTTCATTATCAATGAGATCAGGATATACATTCCTCACAAAGTTATCAGTATGTAATGCCACTACATGGAGTCTGGCATTATCGCTGAGAACAGGATATACTGCCCTAAGAAAAAGTATCCGTCTGTAATCTCAGCACATGGAGAATGGCAGTTTTACTGAGATCAGAGTGTATGGCCCTAACTAAGTTATCAGTAGTTATTTCAGGCACATGAAACAAGGGGTGAATAACTGAGATCACTGTATATGGTCCTAAAAGTTTTCAGTATGCATTTCCACCCATGGAGAATGGCAGTATCACTGAGATCAGGGTACATGGCCCTAACTAAGTTATCAGTATGTAATTCCACCACATGGAGACCTGCAGTATCACTGCAATCAGCGTACACAGCAGACAAAGCTGTAAGTCTGGAATCCCACCACATGGAGAATGGCAGTATCACTTAGATTATGGTATATGGCCCCTACAAAGTTGTCATCATGTAATCCCACCACATTGAGACTGGCACTGTTACAGAGATCAGAGTGCATGGCCCTAACAAAGTTATCATTATGGAATCCCACCACATGGATAATGGCAGTATCACTGAGATCAGGATGTACAGCCCTGGCAAAGTTATCATTATGTAATCCCACCACATGGAGAATAGCAGTATCAGTGACATCAGGATATACATCCCTAACAAAGATATCCATATGTAATTCCACCACATGGAGACTGGCAGTATCACAGAGATCAAGGTATGTGGCCCTAACAAAGTTTTCTGTATGTAATTCAAGCACATGGAGCTCAGCAGTGTCACTGAGATCAGGGTATATCGTCCCAACAAAGTTATCTGTATGTATTCACCACATGCAGAACAGCGGTATCACTGAGATCAGGGTATATGGTCCTAACAAAGTTATCAGTATGTAATCCCACCACATGGAGAATGACCGTATGACTGAGATCAGGTTATACGGCCCTAACAAAGTTTTCAATATGTAAATCCACCACTTGGAGAATGGCAGCATCACTTGGATCAAGCTACACGGCTGTAACAAAGTTATCAGTATGTAATATCACTGGGAGAATGGCAGTATCACTTACATCTCAGAGTACAAGTCCCTAAGAAAGCAGTCTGTAATGCCTCCACATGGAGAATGTAAGTATCACTGAGATCAGCGTATATGGCCATAACAAAGTTATCAGCATGTAATCCCACATCATGGAGAATCTCAGTATCACTGAGATTGGGGTATACGGTCCTAACAGGGTTAGCAGTATATAATATAAACACATGGAGACTGGCAGTATCACTGAGATCAGGGAACATGGCTCTAACAGTCATCAGTCTGTAATCCCACCACAAGGAGACTGGCAGTGTTACTTAGAGCAGGGTGTATGGCCCTAACAAAGTTATGTAATCCCAGTACATGGAGCATGACAGTATCACTGAGACCAAGGTATAGAGCCCTAACAAAGTTATCAGTCTGAAATCCCACCACATGTAGAATGGCAATATCACTGAGATCAGGAGAATATGTCCCTAACAAAGTTATGAGTACTAATCCCAACACATGGATTATAGCAGTATCACTGAGATCAGGGTAGAATGGCACTAACAAATTTATCAGTATGTAATTCCACCACATGAAGACTGGCAGTTTCACTGAGGTCAAGGTACATGGCCCTATCAAAGTTATCAGTCTGTAATCCCACCACATGCAGAACAGCAGTAACACTGCAGTCAGGGTACGCAGCCCTAACAAAGTTATCAGTCTGGAATCTCACCACATGGAGAATGGCAGTATCACTGAGATCAAGGCCTAGAGCCCTAACAAAGTTATCAGTCTGTAATTCCACCACATGGAGAATGACTGTATCACTGAGATGAGGATATACAACCTTGACAAAGTTATCAGTCTGTAATCTCACCAAACAGAGACTGGCATTATCATTGAGATCAGTCGATAAGGCCCTAACAAAGTTATCAGTATGTAATTCCAGAACATGGGGCATGGCAGTTTCACTGAGATCAGGGTGTTTGGCCCTAATAACGTTTTCAGTATGCAATTCCAGCACATCGAGAATGGCAGTATCACTGAGATCAGGGTACACAGCCCTAACAATGTTATCAGTATGTAGTCCCATCACATGGAGAATGGCAGTATCAGTTAGGCCAGGGTATATGGCCCTAAAAAAGTTATCATTGTGTAATTTCACCGAATGGAGATGGTAGTATCACTGAAATTAGGGTATATGTCCCTAACAAAGTTATCACTATGCAATACCACCAAATGGAGAATGGCAGTATCACTGAGATCAGAGTACAGTATATGGCCCTAACAAAGTGATCAGTATGTAATCCCACCACATGTAGAATGGCAGTATTGATGAGATCAGGGTACACGGCCCTAAAAAAGTTATAAATTGGTAATCCCACCACATGGAGAATGGCGGTGTCACTGGGATCAGGATGTACAGCCCAGACAAAGTAATTAGTCTGTAATCCCACCATGTGGAGAGTGGCAGGATCACTGAGACCAGGGTATACGGCCCTAACAAAGTTATCATCATGTAATCCCCAGCACATGGATCATGAGCAGTATCACTGAGATTAGGGTATATGGCCCTAAGAAAGTTTTCAGTATACAATTCCAGCCATGGAGAACGGCAGCAGCACTGAGATCAGGGTATAGGGTGCTAAGAAAGTTATCAGTATGTAATCACACCACATGGAGAATGGCAGTATTACTGAGATCAGGGTACAGCGGCACTAACAAAGTTATCAGTATGTAATCCCACCACATGGAGCATGGCAGTATCACTGATATCAGAATATACAGCCCTAACAAATTTATTAGTATGTAATCCCACCACATAGAGCATGGCAGTATCACTGAGATCAGAATATACAGCCCTAACAAATTTATTAGTATGTAATCCCACCACATCAAGCATGGCAGTATCACTGAGATCAGAGTATACAGCTCCAACTAATTTATCAGTATGTATTCCCACCACATGGAGAGTGGCAGTATCCGTGAAATCTAGGTACATGGCCCTAACAAAGTTATCACTCTGTAATCCCACCACATGGAGAATGGCAGTATTTATTTATTTATTTTACATTTGTTGACCGGGCTGGTCTAACTGGATATATGTCCATTTTCAGTAGAGGCCCAGGGAGAAAAGCTCCAATATAAGCAATAGTATCTTAGCATACAGTATATACAATAGAAGGAAGTTACATTACATTAGTTTACATTAGACAAAACAAAATTGTGTACAGAGTTACCTGGAAAAAATAAAAAAAAATTGGATAACATATAATAAAAAAGATAAAGAATACCAAGAATTGTTTTTAAATCAGGCATACAATCTTATACTTACAGTACATATTCAGTAGAGGCCTGGGGAGAAAAGCTCCAATATAGGCAATAGTATCTTTGAATACATTATATACAATAGAAGGAAGTTACATTACATTATTTTAGATTAGAGAACAGGGGGTGAGTTCTTTTAGAGAAGTAAGTCATGAAACAGTGCAGAGAGGAAGTCTCTTTAATGCTAGGAAGTGGTTAGTATTCTAGTTGCAATTGATAGGCATAATAAAACAGAGCAGAAATGTAAAGGGAGTGGGCGATAGGGAATGGACTTTAGTCAGGGTTAGAGCAGGGACATAGCCAGTGTGTTTTGAGATATTCTTTAAGATATTTTTTGAAAAGCAGTGTGGAAGAAAGTGATGATATTTCTTTAGGAAGCTGGTTCCAGGTTTTTCCCACTGTGTTGGAGAATATTGAGTCCCTAGCCTTGTTACTGGATTTAGTAGTGGAGACTAGAAGCTTATTAGCAGAGCATAGTGATGCCAGATTTTTATATGGGGCAACCAGACTAGTGAGGATAGGAGTATTGTTAGGATGGTAGAGAATCTTTTGGGTAATAGTTGTTGAGAAAGTAGTTGGTTCTGTAGTTCTAGCCATCCTAGCTTTTTAAGGTTGTGACCGTGATGGGTTCTAAAAGGGGAGTCAGTGGCAAATCTGGCAGTGTTATTACAGCTGGTTGCAAGTTTTCTAAGGTTGTTTTTAGATAGGGTAGTATAAATGGCAGAGGCATAAAACAGGGTAGAGATAAGGTGGGTTTGGGCAATGGTAGTTCTAGCTAATGGTGTGAGGAAGGGTTTGATTCTATAAAGGGAGCCTAGTTTTCTGTTGACTGATTTTATAGTAGTAGTAATATGATCATCATAGCTAAGGCTGTGGTCTATTGTAATACCTAAGAGTCGTGTTGTAGTGTCTGGGGATATGGTAGTTCCAGTGTTAGAAGTTACTGTGAAGTGACATTGTGGATACATTTGGTTAGGAGTAAAGAGCGATAATTTAGTTTTTTGGGGGTTAAGGAGGAGGCAGTGTTGCATGAACCAATTTTCAACAGTATGAAATACGGTTTGGGTGAGGGTCTGGAGTGAGGAAACAGAGTTGGCAGAGCATATTAAAGTTGAATCATCCGCATATTGTATGCAGGTGGTTTGTGGAACTTTTAGAGTTAAGATCATTAATAAAGATTGAAAAGAGAAGAGGGCCTAATATGGAGCCTTGGGGTACTCCAATGTTGACAGGGAAGGGTGTGGATAAATTATTATCCCAGAGAACAGCTTGAAGTCTGTTATCTAAGTATGATTTAAACCTGTGGGTCAAGAGATAGGGATTTTAATGCATCAATAAGTAGGTGATGGTTAACCATGTCAAAGGATTTTGACAGGACAATAAATAGTGCAGAGGAAAGAGAGTTATTATTACGATGTTTGTTAATACAGTCAGAAAAGGATAGCAAGGCAGTGGTTGTACTATGGTGAGGCCTGAAGCCATGCTGACAGCAAGTAAATTGTTAGAGAGAAGGTGGATGAGTAGCTGTCGGATACATTTTTCCATTATTTTTGCTATTGGAGAGAGTAAGGCTATTGGTCGGAAGTTAGAAATCTCTGTAGAGGAACCACCCTTGTGCAGAGGGATGATGTGTGAGACTTTCCAGATGGAGGGGATTGTTCCTTCTGTAATTGTTCTATTTATAAGGATGGATATAGGATAGGCAATGGCTTTAGATGCAATTTGTAGGTATTCAGCTGGTAGACTGTCAGCTGAAGGGGTACAAGGTTTTAGTTTTTGAAGAAGGGAGCAGACGAGGGATGTTGGTACTGGTTGAAGATGAAATGAAGGAGCTGGGCTATTTATACTAATTGATAGTTTAGTGCTAAAAGGGGGTAGTGTATTTGCTAGAGTTTGAATAGCTTCGGTGAAGTAGCTGTTGAAGGCATCAGCAATATGCTTAGGGTTATCCTGGGTTATACCTGATGGGGTGGGAGTTTTGGAGTGCCCTGGCTGAAGCAGTTTAATGACTGACCAGAACTTTTGTGGTTTATGCTGGTGGGTTTGTTGTAGGTGAAGGTAGAAGCTGTTTTTGTCTAGCAGAATTTCTTTTTTAGTGGTATTTCGTAACTGCTTAAAGTAAAGATGGTCTGCTGGGTTTTTAGAAGCTGTCCATTTGGCCCATATTTTATTACGAAGGAGGATCTTTTGTCTAGTTTCTTTAGTGAGCCATGGAGCAGTTTTGGTTCGTATTCTGGTAGAGCGAGAGGGGGCATGGCAATCAAGGATTTGTAGGAATTTTGTACTGAAGTAAGACACCGCTTCTTCTAGCTGAAGATGATGAAGTGGTGACCAGTCACATGCATTAAGTTCATTTAGGAAGTTTTCTTGATTAAAGTGTTTTTTTGAGTGTGAGGTTTTGAAAAAAATTGGATTGGGGCTATGGATTTTTTTGTTTAACTATAAATGTAAGAGAGTGGTCACTAATGTCATCCAGAAGGGTACCTGGTATATAAGTATCAGGGTTACTATAAGGATCCAGTCTAGGGTGCTTTCTTTATTACTTGGTTTATGGATTCTAGTAGGGGTGGTTATAATTTTGGAAAAGCCATATAGATTGATGTGGGAGGTAGGATTAGGTGAGCTGCAAGTAGCCCAGTCTATATTAATGTCACCTAGTACTATGGTTTCCTGAGGTAGGTGAGTGGAGAGGCAACTGAGGATATTTTCCAGAGTGTTAATATTATTTCCAGGGGGCAGATAGGACCAAATTATGTAGACAGATTTACAGTTGTTGATTTGTAGTTTGACACTAAGGATTTCCACATTGGTATTTGAGGGTAGGTATGCATTAAAGGTTGTAACTTGAAGTTCAGTTTTGTAGAGGATGGCTACTCCTCCACCCTTTTTGGTTATCTGATCACATCTCAGAATGTTATATCTAGGTAGGGTAATTTCCTGGTCCTGAGTAGTAGACTTTAGCCAAGTTTCTGTAATACAGAGGATGTCAAATGAGTGTATTTATAAGAGTGCATGAAGGTGGGTTATTTTATTGTTAATACTATGGATGTTAAGATGGGCTATCAGGAGGGAGTTAGAGGGTCTTGTCTGAGTATGGGTATTGGAAGTTGGGTTATGTGGTACCTTGGTGATTTTATTTGCAGGGCCAGGGTTTGGATAAATGTCACCATCTAATAGGGATTGTTGAGGTTTTTGTATAATCTGTATGATTTTATAGTAGTTATCTGGGTTTTTTTTGCCTTGGAAATAGATAATGTGGGCGGATCTATGAAATTTTTGAAGTATATAGGTGGAAGTAGAGGTTATGTTTATATGGCTGAGGGTGTTCACTTGAGAAACTGATTGTGTTTGCTGGTGGGTGAGGTGAAGTTCACTAAGTGAAGAATGTTCATAGATGGTTAGAGTGTAGGGAATAGATAGTGAAAGTAGGATAGCTGTTGTGAGTAGAAGGTGTGTGCAAGTAGTTTTTAGCATTTGGGCCATGAGGAGGATGTGGATAAGAGATGGAATATATTGAGGGAGAGAGTATGCTATAAGGTATAGTATAGGAAGTAGTAGGAGAGAAGAGTAGAACAACAGTGTGTAGTTTATTAATGAGTATAGTTCAAGTGGAGAAGGTAGAGTGAGGTAATATAAGGTGTAAAGTAGCTTTAAGGTGTAGGAGGAAGTAGAGGTGGGGTATCTAATGGGAAGGAGTTAGTGTTTGGTTGATGGGGGAAGGGGTGTGGTTTAAGGAGTATAAGTTTAGGTGCACTGGGGGTGGGTGGCATTTAGGGGTAGGGTAGGGGAATGGAGTGAGCAGGTTAGAGCAAGTCAAGATAGAGGAGCAGAAAAAGGTATCAGCAATAGGAATCCAGTAAAGAAGGTAAGTGGGTAGGTAATGACTACTATATGGGAACACAGAAACTAGGTTAACAAGATTAAAAAAAGAGAGTTTGAGATATAGCAAGGAGGGAGTGGATATATAAAAGTAAAGGGGGTAAGGAGTATGTATTTTAAAAATGGAAAGTATAGCCAGCATTAGGTACTGAGGCCACTGAAGAATTATCTTTCTAGGTATGTAGTGTGAAGGTGCTCCCTCCTAGTGGTAGAAAGTGGTAATAAAGGATAATAGGCAAAAGTGATATATAGGTCTTAGGTAGAACTAAGTGGTTTTGGTGGGGGGCAGTAGCAGATGGTCTGCGTTAGGCTGCTTAAAGAACGCACACTTGGGAGGGCATACAAGCACAATAAATGGGTAATAATAGTAGCTAAATAATGAGTTTAGAGGTAATTTCTTTGGCTACATACATTCATACACAGTTTGTTATAGGGAGTCCTCGCAGTAGGTTTCTTAGTAGGAGACCAAGGCTAGCAGACAAAATCTGGGAGTTCTTCTGGGTTTAAGCAGGAGATCTTCCTTTTGAATATATAGGCAGGGAGGGAGCACCCAGGGTGGAATACTGTAAAATAAAACAGAAGAGAGAGAGAGACAGTGGGTTAAGTTATTTAAGAATAGCGAGCCATGAGTGTTGAGGGATTGGCAGAAGGAAAAAGTAAGCAAGAGTCTGAGGAGTTGGAAAGTCAATTAGGATAAATTACATAGTGAGTAAGTCAAGGAATAATGTAAGGTTGACCGATAGAAATTATTGGGAGAGTAGATAAAAGCGGTAGTAGTGGATAGCAGAGGATAATTTTAAAGTGCAGCAGAGGGGCAGTCAGTAATAGACACTTTATTCATACAATTTACTCACTTTACCTACCATGCAGCTGGATAATACAACAGGTATAGCAGAAAATAAAGTACTAATAAGAAGCAAGTATCTAACAGTGAGATACAGTATAACACACTGTTAGACAAGAAGAAAACTCTCTCTCTTTGGCTAAATACATTTCAAGTGGAACATATAAAGTCGCTCAACTGCCCACACTATAAATTAAAGAAAATACAATATGGAAGAGTAAGAGTCAAGAAGTACAAAAGCACTCTATGGGCCCACCAAATTCGACTGTCCCAGCCCAATAGGTTTTACAAGACTCACTCGCTGAACTGCCCAGCTATAAACTACAGAAAATACAATATGGCATCATAAGAGTCGAGAAAAATACAAAACGCTCTATGGTCCCAACAAATATGGGCAACCCAGCCCAATATGTCTTGCCAGATTCCTTCGCTCAACTGCCCAAACTATAAATTAAAGAAGGTATGATATGGCAGCATAAGAGGCAAGAAAAAGTACAAAAAGCTCTGTGGTTCCGCCAATTTCGGGCGACCCAGCCCAATATGTTTTTTGTCAGTATCACTGAGAACAGGATATATAGCCATGACAAAGTTATCAGTCTGTAATCCCACCACAAGGAGAATGGCAGTATTAGTGAGATCAGCGAATACAGGCCTAACAAAGTTATCAGTCTGTAATCCCACCACATGGAGAATGACAGTATCAGTGAGATCAGGATATATAGCCCTGGCAAATTTATTGGTCTGTAATCCCACTACATGGAGACTGGCAGGGTCACTGAGATCAGGGTATTTGGCACTAACAAAGTTATCAGTATGTAAACCCAACAGATGGAGAATGGCAGTATCACTGAGTTCAGGGCATATGGCCCTAAGATAATTTTCATTATGTATTTCCATCCCTGGAGAATGGCAGTATCACTGAGATCAGGTTACATAGCCCTAACAAAGTTATCAGCATGTAATCCCACCACATGGAGAATGGCAGTATCACTCAGGTCACGGTATATGCCCCTAACAAAATTATCAGTATGTAATCCTACCACATGGAATATGACAGTATCACTGAGATCAGGGTAAATGGCCCTCACAAAGATATCGGTATGCAATCCCACCACATGGAGAATGGCAGTATTACTGAGATTGGGGCATATGGCCCTAAAAAACTTGTCAGTATGTAATCCCACCACATGGAGATAGGCAGTATCACTGAGATCAAGATATACAGCCCAGACAAAGTTATTAATCTGTAATCCCACCACATGGACACTGGCAGGGTCACTAAGATCAGGGTGTATGGCCCTAACAAAGTTATCAGTATATGTAATCCCACCACATGGAGAATGACAGTATTACTGAGATCGGGTTACAATGACGGTAACAAATTTATCAGTATGTAATTCCACCACATGGAGAATGGCAGTATCATTGAGATCAGTGTTTACAGCCCGAACAAAGTTTTCAGTATGTAATTCCACCACATGGAGAATGGAAGTATTAATGAAATCAGGGTACACGGCACTAATAAATTTATCGGTCTCTAATCCCACCACATGTGGAAAGGCAGTATCACTAAGATCAGGGAAAAAGCCTCTAGCAAAGTTATCAGCATGTAATCCATCCAGATGGAGACTGACAGTGTCACTGACTCCAGGGTCTATGGCCCTCACAAAGTTTTCAGTATGTAATTCCCCACATGGAGACTAGCAGTATCACTGAGATCAGGGTATATGGCCATAAGAAAGTTTTCAGTATACAATTCCAGCCATGGAGAATGGCAGCAGCACTGAGATTAGGGTATAGGGTGCTAAGAAAGTTATCAGTATGTAATCACACCACATGGAGAATGGCAATATTACTGAGATCAGGGTACAGAGGCACTAATAAAATTATCAGTATGTATTTCCACCACACAAAGACTGGCAGTATCATTGAGTTCAGGGTACATGGCCCTAACAAAGTTATCTTTATGTAATCCCACCACAAGGAGACTGGCAGTATCACTGCGATCAGGGTATACAGCCCTAACAATGTTATCTTTATGTAATCCCAGCACATGGAGCATGGGAGTATCACTGAGACCAGGATATACATCCCTAACAAAGTTATCAGTCTGTAATCCCACCACCTGGAGAATGGCAGTATCACGGAGGTCAGGATATACAGCCCTGACAAAGTTAGTGTGTAATCCCACCACATGGAGAATGGCAGTATCTCTGAGATCAGGGTGTACATCCTTTAAAAAGTTATCAGTATCTAATCCCACCAAATGGAGACTGGCAGTATCACTGGGATTAGGGTAAATGGCCCTAACAAAGATATCAGTATGTAATCCCACCACATGAGGAACAGCAGTATCACTGACATCAGGTATATATACCTAACAAAGTAATCAGTATGTAATCCCACTTCATGGAGACTGGCAGTATCGCACAGAACAGGTTATATGTCCCTAACAAAGTTATCAGTATGTAATCCCAGCACATGGAGCATGGCAGTATCACTGAGATCAGGGTATAGGGCCGTAACAAAGTTATCACTATGTAATCCCACCAAATGGAAAATGTCAGTAACACTGAGATCAGAGTATACGTCCCTAACAAAGTTATCAGTCTGTAATCCCAGCACATGGAGCATAGCAGTATCACTGAGATGAGGGTATATGGCCCTAAGTAAGTTTTCAATATGCAGTACCACCCATGGAGAATGGCAGTATCATTGAGATCAGGGTACACAGATCTTAAATAAAGGTATCAGTCTGTAATCCCACCACACGGAGACTGGCAGTATCACTGAGATCAGAGTAAATGGCCCCAAACAAAGTTATCAGTATGTAATCCCAGCATATGGAGCATGGCAGTATCACTGAGATCAGGGTACACCACCCTAACAAAGGTATCAGTCTGTATTCCTAGCAGATGGAGAATGGCAGTATCAGTGAAATCAGGATATACAGTGCTGATAAAGTTATCAGTATGTAATCCCACCAGATGGAGCATGCAATTATCACTGAGACCAGGGTACATGGCCCTAACAAAGTTATCACTATGTATTCCCATGACATGGAAAATGGAAGTAATGCTGCTATCAGGGTATATGTCTCTAACAATATTATCAGTCTGTAATTCCACAACATAGAGAATGGAATGGCAGTATCACTGAGATCACAGTATACAGCCTTGGCAAAGTTATCAGTCTGTAATCCCACCACACGTTGAATGGCAGTATCTCTGAGATCAAGGTATATGGCCCTGACAAAGTTATCACTATCTAGTCCCTCCAAATGGAACTGGCAGTATCACCGAGATTACTGTACAAGGCCCTAAGAAAGTTATCAATATGTAATCCCACCACATGTAGAATGGCAGTATTACTGGGTTCAGGATATACAACGTTGACAAAGTTATCAGTCTGTAATCCCACCACACGGAATGGCAGTATTAGTGAGATCACTGTATACAGCCCTAACAAAGTTATCAGCATGTAATCCCACCGGATGGAGAATAGCAGTGTCAGTGAGATCAGGGTACAGAGCCTTAAGAAAGTCATCAGTCTGTAATCCCACTACATGAAGAAGGCAGTATCCCTGAGATCAGGGTATACATCCCTATGAATATTATCAGTATATAATTCAACCAATTTATTATCGAAATTTTGAATCCACTTTGGTCGACCATTTAAAATGTCAGCACAGAATGCTGAATTCAAAAAGTAAACCAAAGTGAAAATGAATACATCGACCACCATGATTCAATGTATTTGACGTAGCAGGAGGTGACATCACTCACCTTCTGCTATGCACATTAATGTACAGTCTAACACTAAAGTCAACGGTACGTTAATTCCTCCCTTGTGGGGGGCTGCACCCCCCACATTCCCTGCACATTAAATATACGAACTCTGAGATTGGACTACAGTGAGGAAATGGGCTCAATTCCCTGTTCCTCACTGAAGCACGACTTCCCTGCACAATATCAAACCAAATTATCAACCTACACCACCCATTCACTGTAGAGTAGTCGATCGATTTTGGGTCGACTTTCTGCCAACTTGGAAACTGCAAGTCGACCACATGCCGTTCGACCGATGCAATTTCCATGTTTTGATAGGATAGTAAACGAATTGCACCATATAGCAACTGGCAATATCACAGGGATTAGAGTATACGGCCCTAACAAAGTTTTCAGTATGTAATCTCACCACATGGGGAATGGCAGTATCATGAGGTCAAGGTACACGGGCCTAACAACGTTATCAAGTATGTAAGCCGACCACATTGAGAATGGCAATATCACTGAGATCAGGGTATAGTGTCCTAACAAATTTATCAGTATGTAACCCCACCACATGGGGAATGGCAGCATTCTGAGATTAGAGTCTATGGCTCTATTAGTGTTATCAATATGTAATCCAACCACATGGAGACTGGCAGTATCACGGAGATTAGGGTACACGGCCCTAACAAATTTATCAGTATGTAATCCCACCAGAATGAGAGTGGCAGTATCGGTGAGATCAGGGTACATGCCTCTAAAAAAGTTATCACTCTGTAATCCCACCACAAGGAGACTGGTAGTATCACTGAGACCATGGTATACATCCCTAACAAAGTTATCAGTATGTAATCTCACAACATGGGGCATGCCAGTATCACTGAAACCAGGGTATACATCCCTAACAAAGTTATCAGTATGTAATTCCACCACATGGAGCATGGCAATATCACAAACATCAGGGTATATGGTCCTAACAAAGTTATCAGCATGCAATCCCACCACATGGAGAATGGCAGTTTCACTGAGACAAGGGTATATGGCCCTAATAAAGTTATCAGTATGTAATCGCACCACATGTAGAATGGCAGTATCACTGAGATCAGGATATATATCACTGAGATCAGGATATACAGCCCTGGCAAAGTTATCAGTATGTAATCCCAGCACATGGAGCATGGCACTATGACTGAGAACAGGGTATGCAGCCCTAATAAAGTTTTCACTATGCAGTTCCACCCATGGAGAATGGCAGTATCACTGAGATCAGGGTACATGGCCCTAACAAAGGTATCAGAATGTAATCCCACCACATTTAGAATGGTAGTATCACTGAGATCAAAACATATAGCCCTGACAAAGTTATCTGTCTGTAATCCTACCACATGGAGAATGGCAGTAACAGTGAGATCAGGGTATACATACCTATGAAAGTTATCAGTATGTTATTCCACTGGTTTACTTTTGAAATTTTTAAACAACTTTAGTAGATTATTTAACATGTCAACCCAAAATGCTGAATTCGAAATTTCAAAAAGTAAAATAAACTGAAAATGAATACATCAACCACAGTAGTTCCACATATTCGATGTAGCAGGAGGTGAAGTCACTCACCTACTGCTATGCACATTAACGTACCATTGAACTCCACAGTAAACTGAACATTAATTACCCCCATGTGTGAGGCTGTGCCCCCCCCCCCACCCCTGCACATTAAATATGCCAACTCTGAGATCGCACTACAGTGAGGAAATGGGCTAATTCCCTGTTCCTCACTAAAGCGTGACCTCCCTACACAATGTCCAACCCAAATTATCGACATACATTACCAGTTCGCTGTAGAGTAGTCTATCGATTTTAGGTTGACATTCTGCCAACTTGGAAACTGCAAGTCGACCACATGCTGGTCAAATGAAGCAGTTTCCAACTTTTGATAATAAACCAATTCCACCACATATCAACTGTCAATATCACAGAGATCAAGGTATATGGCCCTAACAAAGTTATCAGTATGTAATTCCAGCACACGGGGCATGGCAGTATTACTGAGATAAGGGTACACAGCTCAAACAAAGTTATCAGTATGTAATTGCACCACTTGGAGAAAGGTACTATCACTGAGATCAGGATATACAGCCCTGACAAAGTTATCAATCTGTAATCCCACTATATGAGCCATGGCAGTATCAGTGAGGTAGGGTACATGCTCCTAATAAAGTTATCGATATGTAATCCCACCACATCAAGAATGGCAGTATCACTGAGATCAGGTTACACAGCCCCCAAAAAGTTATGTCAGTAATCCCAGCTCATGGAGACTGGCAGGGTCATTGAGATCAGGGTACACGGCCCTAACAAAGTTATCAATATGTAATCCCAGCACATGGAGCATGGGAATATCACTGAGATCAGGGTGTACACCATAAAAAAGTTTTCAGTATGCAGTTCCACCCATAGAGAAATGGCAGTATCACTGAGATCAGGGTACAAGGCCATAACAAAGGTATCAGAATGTAATCCCACCATATTTAGAACAATAGCATCACTGAGATCAGGGAATACGTCTCCAATTCATTTATCATTCTGTAATCCCACCATATTGAGAATGGCAGTATCACTGAGATCATGGTATATGTCCCTAACAAAGTTACCAGTATGTAATCCCACCAAATTGAGAATGGCAGCATCACTGAGATCATGGTATATGGCCCTAACAATGTTATCAGTATGTAATCTAACCACATGGAGAATGACAGTATTACTGAGAACAGTTTATACAGGCCTAAGAAATTTATCTGTATGTGATCCCACCACATGGAGAATGGCGGTATCACTGAGATCAGGATGTACAGCCCTGGCAAAGTTACCAGTCTGTAATCCCACCACACTGAGAATGGCAGTATCTCTGACATAAGGGTATATGGCCCTAACAAAGATATCCGTATGCAATCTCACCAAATGGAGAATGGCAGTATCACTGAGCTCAAGGTATAAGGCCCTAACAAAGTTATGAGTATGTAATCCCACAAAATGGAGAATGGCAGTACCACTGAGATTCCAGTACATGGCCCTAACAGTTATCAGTATGTAATCCTACCACATGAAGAATGGTAGTATCACTGAGATCAGTTTACATGGCCCTAACAAATTTATCAGTATGTAATATCAGCACATGGAGCATGGCAGTATCACTGAGATCAGGGTACACAGCCCTAACCAAGGAATCTGTCTGTAATCCCATCAGATGGAGAATAGCAGTATCACTGAGATCAGGATATACAGCCCTGACAAAGTTATTAGTATGTAATCTCACCAGACGGAGCATGCAATTATCACTGAGACCAGGGTGCACGGCCCTAACAAAGTTATCAGTACGTAATTCCACCACATTTTGAATGGCAGTATCACTGAGATCAGGACATATTGCCCTGACAAAGTTATCAGTCTGTAATCCCACCACATGGGGAAAGGTAGTATCAGTGAGATCAGGGTATATGTCCCTATGAATGTTATCAGTATGTAATTCCACCGGTTTACTATTGAAATTTTTAAGTAGCTTCAGTTGACAATTTAAAATGTCAACCTGAAAGGCTGAATTTGAAATTTCGAAAAATAAACTAAAGTGAAAATGAATACATCGACCACCGTAGTTCGATGTATTCGACATAGCAGGAGGTGAAGTCACTCACTTCCTGCTATGCACATTAATGTACCATTGAACTCTACAGTCAATGGTACATTAATTACACCCCTGAAGATTAAATATGCTAACTCTGCGATTGCACTACAATGAGGAAATGGGCTAATTCCCTGTTCCTCTCTGAAGCGGGACATCCCTGTACAATATCCAACTGAAATTATCGACCTACACTACCTGTTTGCTGTAGAGTAGGTGATCGATTTTGGGTCGACATTCTGCCAACTTGGAAACTGCAAATCCACCATATGCTGGTCGACTGATGCAGTTTCAAGTTTTGATAGTCAACCAATTCCATCACGTAGTGACTTGCAATATCACAGAGATTATGGTATATATTACTAACAAAGTTATCGGTATGTAATTACACCACTTGGAGAATGGTAGATCACTGAGATCAGAATATACAGCCCTGGTAAAGTTATCAGTCTGTAAACCCACCATATGGGCAATGGCAGTATCACTGAGATTAGGGTACATCCATAAACCTTATCTTAGGCCTCCCTCTTTTCCTGTTACCTGGCAGCTTCATTCTTAGCATCTTTTTCCTAATATACTCTGCATCCCTCCTCAGCACATGTCCAAACCAATGTAATCTTGCCTCTCTGTCTTTGTCTCCAAACCTTCCAACCTGGGCTGACCCTCTAATATACCTATTCCTAATCCTGTCCATCCTCGTCACATGCAGTGCAAATCTTAACATCTTCAACTCTGCCACATCAAGCTCTAACTCATGCCTTTTTGTCAATGCTACTGTCTCCAACCCATATAATATAGCTGGTCTCACTACCTTCTTGTAGACCTTCCCTTTCACTCTTACTGGTACTAGTCTGTCACAAATCACTCCTGACACTCTTTTCCACCCACTCCATCCTGCCTGTACTCTCTTCTTCACCTCTCTTCCACACTCACCATTACTCTGAACTGTTGATCCCAAGTACTTAAACTCATCCACCTTCGCCACCTCAACTCCCTGCATCCTCACCATTCCTCTATCCTCCCTCTTATTCACACACATATATTCTGTTTTAGTTCTGCTGACCTTCATTCCTCTTCTCTCTAGAGCATATCTCCACCTCTCCAGGCGCCACCTGTTCCCTACTCTCACTACAGATTACAATGTCATCTGCAAACATCATAGTCCAGGGGGACTCCTGTCTGATCTCGTCTGTCCACCTGTCCATCACCATTGCAAATAAGAAAGGGCTCTGAGCTGATCCTTGATATACCACCTCCACCTTAAACGCATCCGTCACTCCCACCGCAGACCTCACCGTTGTCGCACTACCCTCGTACGTATCCTGTATCACTCTTGCATACTTCTCTGATGCTCCCAACTTCCTCATACAATACCACAACTCCTCTCTAGGCACCCTTTCATATGCTTTCTCTAAATCCACAAAGACACAATGCAACTCCTTCTGACCTTCTCTGTACTTCTCCATCAACACTCTCAGAGCAAACATTGCATCTGTACTGCTCTTTCCTGGCATGAAACCATACTGCAGATCACTAATCATCACTTCCCTTCTTAACCTAGCTTCCACTACTCTTTCCCATAACTTCAGTGTGGAATCCCATCACATGGAGAATGGGAGTATCACAGCGATAAGTGTGCACTGTCCTAACAAAGTTATCAGTCTGTAATTCCACCACATGGAGAATGGCAGTATTACTGAGATCATGATATATAGCCTGACAAAGTTATCACTTTGTAATGCCAATGTAAATCCAAGTCGAGTCCAAACAGGCGGTGCTAACTTTTATTCCATAAAAACAGGTAAAATGGTGATAAAACTGTGAACACTTCTAGGATAACCCCTCATCAGACAGTGAAACAGCATTCGTAGTCTATTTAAATACATTTAAAAACACAACCACCAATCATCTCACTGCCCTCCTTTTCTTAAGGGCTGGTCTTAAAGGTATACATGTATTCAACCCTGGTGGATGATTTGCTGCTAGCTCTATAATCCAGTGTAATTCATTACACCCTTTTACTCATATGAGTAACCTGTATAACCATAAATTTAAAGGTGTGTGTTGGATTCTTAGAAGTATGCACATACAGAGCATTACGCTCATGCTTCTGTCTAATACTGTACAAGTGATGTATTCTAAATTTCAGTTTACAGTTGTTTTTCCCTACATAGTAACTGGGGCATGATTGACACATTGCCACACGGAAAATGTATATTTAGCAGACTGCATATAGTTTAAATATATATTCCTTTTTGTTTATGGGGTGAACAAAGCTATTTTTATCACTAATCAGGAAACCAGTCTTACAGTGCCTGCAAGGAAAAGTATCTGTTCTATCTGATGTTAACCTAGTTTTATTTCTCATTCCTGGTTCTTTACACAATATGTCTTTCAAGTTACTGTTGCGTCTAAAAACAAAGCGTGGTTCTTCATCCACTATATTTCTGAGTCTATCTTCACTTAACAGGATTTTCCAGTTTTGTTCAATTATTTTGCAACCCCCATTGATATTGTTGCTGTATTGTAGCATAAGCCTACGTTTATTACTTTTTTTGTTTCATTATGTTCTTATGGCTTTGTGTCTCATTGGCTTTGAACTATGGTCTAGCCTTTCCCTTTCTATCTCTCTTCACTAGTTCTAACCCCTCTTGCATGAAGTTGTTTGTATAACCCCTTTGTACCATATGGTTCTGTAAACTCTCCAGCTCTTTTTCAAAGTTAGCTTCTTCTGTGCATAATCTGCCACATGGAAAATGTATATTTAGCAATGTGCCCTTAAGAAAAGGAGGGCAGTGAGATGATTGGTGGTTGTATTTTTAAATGTATTTAAATCGACTTCATGAATGCTGTTTCACTGTCTGATGAAGGGTTATCCTGAAAGTGCTCACAGTTTTATCACCATTTTACCTGTTTTTATGGAATAAAAGTTTAGCGCAGCCTGTTTGGACTTGACTGTTTTCTTGGATTTACATTTTTTTTTTTTTTTTTTTTTTGGCAAGCGAATCCTTAAGGAGAGGAAGAGAGAATTTTTATTCACAGTATGTAATACCATCACAAGGAGAATGGCAGTATCACTGAGATCAGTGTAGATGGACCTAGCAAAGTTATCAGTATGTAATCCCAGGACATGGAGCATGGCAGTGTCAGTGAGATCAGGGTACAAGGACCTAAAGCTATAAGGCTGTAATCCCACTTCAACGAAACTGGCACTATTACTGAGACTAGGGTATATGGCCCTAACAAAGTTATCAGTCTGTAATCTCACCACATGAAGAATGGCAGTATCACTGAGATTAGGGTACATGTCCCAAACAATGTTATCTGTATGTAATCCCACCACATGGAGAATGGCAGTATCACTGAGATTAGGGTACATGTCCCAAACAATGTTATCTGTATGTAATCCCACCACATGGAGAATGGCAGTATCATTAAGATCAGGGTATACGGCCATAACAAAGTTATCAGTATGTAGTCCCACAATATGTAGCATGCCATTATCTCTGAGACCGGAGTATACAGCTCCAACAAAGTTATCAGTATTTATTTCCACTACATGGTGAATGGCAGTATCACTGACAGGATATACAGTCCTGACAGCAGACTGGCAGGGTCACTGAGATCAGGGTATATGGCCCCAACAAGGTTATCAGTATGTAATCCCAGCACATGAAGCATGGCAGTGTCACTGAGGTAAGGGTATATGGCCCTAAGAAAGTTTTCAGTGTGCAATCCCACCCATGTAGAATGGAAGTATTGCTGAGATCATGGTATACGTCCCTAGCAAAGTTATCAGTGTCTAATCCCACCACATGGAGAATAGCAGTATCACTAAGATCAGGGTACATGGCCCTCACAACCTTATCAGTCTGTAATCCCCACCACATAGAGAATGGCAGTATCACTGAGACCAGAGTATTCAGCCCTAACAAAGTTATCAATATATAATCCCTCCTCATGGAGAGTGGGAGTACCACTGAGATCAGTGTACAGCTACTGTAGCAAAGTTATCTGCATGTAATCCCACCATATGGAGAATGACAGTATCACTGAGATCAGGGTACAAGGACCCAACAAAGTTATCAATCTGTAATCCCTCCACAAGCAGACTGGCACTATTACTGAGACTAGGGGATAAGACCCTAGCAAAGTTATTATTTAATCCCAGTACATGGGGTATGGCAGTATCACTGAGACCAGAGTATTCAGCCCTAACAAAGTTATCAGTATATAATTCCACCTCATGGAGAGTGGGATTACCCCTGAGATCAGCGTACAGCTGCGGTGGCAAAGTTATCTGTATGTAATCCCACCACATGGAGAATGGCAGTATCACTGAGAAGTGTAGATGGCTCTAGCAAAATTATCAGTATGTAATCCCAGGACATGGAATATCATAGTATCACTGAGATCAGGGTATATGGCCCTAACAGAGTTATCGGTATGAAATCCGACCACATGGAGAATGGCAGTGTCACTGAGATCAGGGTACAAGGACCCAACAGAGTTATCAGTCTGTAATCCCTCCACAAGCAGATTGGCACTATTATTGAAACCAGGGGATAAGGCACTAACAAAGTTATTATTATTTAATCCCAGTACATGTGGCATGGCAGTATCACTGAGACCAGGGTATTCAGCCCTAACAAAGTTATCAATTTGTAATCCCACCACATGGAGAATGGCAGTATTACTGAGATCAGGGTACAGCGTCATAACAAAGTTATTCTGTAATCCCACCACATGGAGAATGGTAGTGTCACTTAGATCATGATGTACATCCTGACAAAGTTAGCGTTTGTAATCCCACCACACAGTGAATGTCAGTATCAGTGAGATCCATGTATGTAGCCCTAACAAAGTTATTCTGTAATTCCACCACATAGAGAATGGCACTATCACTGAGACAAGTGTAGATAGTCCTAGCAAAGTTATCAGTATGTAATCTCAGAACATGGAGCATGGCAGTATCACTGAGATAGGGTTATACCACCCTAACTAAGTTTTCAATGTGTAATTTCACCACACACACAATGGCAGTATCAGTGAGGTCACGGTACATGGTCCTGAAAAAGTTACCAGTCTGTAATCCTACCACATGGAGAATGGAGTACTACTGAGATCAGCATACAGTGGCGCTAGCAAAGTTATCAGTATATAATCCCACCAGATGGAGAATGGCAGTATCACTGAGATTAGGATATACAGCTCTGAGAAAGTTATCAGTCTGAAATCCCACCACATGGAGAATGGCAGCACCATTGGGATCAGTATATACATACCTGACAGTTATTAGTCTGTAATCTCACTACATGGAAACTGGGAGTTTCACTGAGATCAGTGTATATGTAATCCTAGAACATGGAGACTGGCAGTATCATTGAGATAAGGGTATACGGCCCTAATAAAGTTATTACTTAATCCCAGCACATGGAGCATGGTAGTATCACTGGGACTAGGGTATTAAGCCCTAACAAATTTACTTGTATGTTATCACACCACATAGTTCATAGGTTCATAGGTGTGTACTAGGCTAATGGCCCTGTAACCCTTACAAGCCTAGCCCAAAATAAATTGCCCAGGCACTGTGCCACCTGATGTTAGTTCACAGTGCCCCTATCCAGTCAGGCAACTGAAGTGATCCCTCAGGTGAACTTTCTGTTACCCATCCACTCATCAAGATTTCTCTTGGAGTGCCAGCGAGGTGCTCTACTGGACATGAATGGAAAGCTTATTCCAGAGTATGGGCAGTCTTTGGGAGATGAACCTGTCCCTCCAGAATGTTCTGTTAATTGTGGTAATGAGGTTGTGATCTCTGGAGTGTATGGCATGGGGGGATTGCGATTTCTTTAGGTGTAGCATTTCAAGTAGGACTGGGTTGGACATGGCCTTGTATGTCAAGCAGAGATCACCTTTAAGTAGATGATATGAGACTGAGAACAGCTGAAGTTTCTTGAGTCTGTCCATGTAGGACATGTGTTTAAGGTCTAGGATCCTTTTTGTGAGGTGCTTTTGTGGCCTCTCCAGCTGTTGAAGGTGTCTGGTCAGGTACATGCCAAATGGGGTGTTGTATTCGATGATTGGTCTAATGAGGGATGAGTCGAAAGGGATGATGACCTCTTTCTTCCTGGATGTTAAACCTTTGGTTATAAGATGTGCCACAGAGAAGGACTTTCTTACCACAGTGGCAATATGGTGGTCAGAGGTGAGATGGCTGTCAACTTGGGTGCCCAGATCTTTTATGCCCTTTTCAGTGAGCTCCCGTCAACGTGGTAATTCATAGGAAGTGAGTTTTTTCCAAAGGGGATGATAACGCATTTTTTGGCATTAAGCTTCAGGTCATGCTTCTGACACCAGTGACTGGTCTCAGAGATGCCCTTTTGTAGGATGTCTACATCACTTGGGGAGTTGATAATGACTCCTAGTTTGTAGTCATCAGCAAACTTGGTCAGCCAGAATCCTTCTGTGTTGGCCTCGACTTCTGAGAAGTAGATGCCAAACAGGAGAGGGACAAGGACCAAGCCCTGTGTGACTCCACTTTTGACTGGTCTACAGTCTGTCTTAGAATCCACAACTTTCACTCTGTGGGTCCTGTGAGCCAATTTGCAACCCACCTAGAGAAGTAAGGATTGATGCCTAGTTTGGTGAGTTTATCAGAGATACCCAAGTGGGAAATGGTAGCAAAGGCCTTGGCAAGGTCGAGGCAGGCTGTATGCATTGCCTTCCCCTCATCCACAGCCTTGGTGACTGCCTTGAAGAACTCATCCAGGTTCAGGAGGCAGGCTCTCCCCTTGACGAAGCCAAACTGTGTGGAGTCAAGAGTTTGGAGATTGCCTATATCTTTGGTCCATGATGATGTGCTCCATAGCTTTGCATACCAGACTTGTCAGGCTAATGGGGCAATAGTTCCCAGGGTCTGTAGTTGCCCCCCCACTTTATGGAGAGGGATGACTGTAGCAATACACCATTCATTAGGGACATAGCCTGAGGTAAGGCTGTGATTGAACAGGGCACCCAGATGTGGTGCCAGTTCGTTTTGTAGCTCATGTAGGATGCAACCAGGGATATTATCGGGTCCCATGGACACTATTTTTGGCTTTGGAAAATGGAGCTTTTACCTGTGCCACAGAAATGGTGGGTACCAGGCTTTCTTCTGGTATTGTGATAGGGCCCTTGGGAGGGGGAGGGGCTGCAAGGGGTAAAGTTGGCATTGAATCTGTCGGCCAGTATGCTGCCTATATCTGTTGGCTCAGTATAGGAGGTGTCTTGTGCAGTAACTCGGAGCAAATCTGGTTATCGCCTTGGAGGTTTTTGATATAGCTATAGAAGGCTTTGTGGTTGTTTTTGGTGTCAGCCGCAGTTCTGCCTTCATAGCTCGCTTTAGAGGATTTGATAAGGGATCTCAGCTTTTTGTTGGCACTGATAATGGAGGTTTTCCAGTCTTGTGACTTCATTTTTTTTCCACAACAGTTTCTTCCTTCTGTTGTAAAGTTTATCGATGGCTGGGAATAACCAGATTGGTTTCTTTTTTTTTTTTTTTTTTTTTTTGGAGGAGAGCGTCTTAGTTCTATTTGGTATGCCAAGGTCCATGTATTTGTGTACATGCTCGTACAGTGTATTGGTGTATGATTCGGCAGTCATGCAGCTATTTTCCATTGGCATGGGTGCCGAGAAGTTAGCCACCTCTGTTTTTTAGGAGCCCAAAGTCAGCTTTGGAGAAGATTTTCAGGGTGATCATCTTAGCGGTGGTTGTAGATGAGATGGAGATTTCCACGGTGGTCTTATTTAACCGGGGAGTAATTGACTATAGGTGTGGAGCAACAGTTTCCCATGTTGGTGATAACCAGGTCGAGGATGTTGCTTCCTCAAGTGGTGGTCAGAATGAGTTGGTCTAGGGCATTGGATTTGATAAATTCCAGAAACTGTTGGGCCTGTACATTGGTACTTGAATAGTTTTCCCACTTGATGGAAGGGTAGTTGAAGTCCCCCAGTATGAGAGTATTGGGTTGGATCTTGATATATTCCAGGTTGCTTAGGAACTTGGGGTGAGAGTCTATGGACATGTTTCAGGTTCTTTAGCAGGCTATGACTTGTATCGCCATCTTACCCAGTGTTGGTTGTACCTGAAGTATCTCCGATGTATTATGCTGGGCTACCAGTCTAGAGGTGTGCATATCCTTTAAGAATATAGAGACACTGCCACCTTGGAGCTTCCAGCCATATTCTGGGACTGAAAAGTATGGAATGAGTTATAGCCTGGGAGCACAAGGGTGCTTTCTGCCTCTTTAAGCCTCCTTACAGCACAGATGCTGAAATTCTCCATTTTGAGGAGAGCTTTGAGAGATTGCATCTTGAGATTTAGACTTCTAGCATTGAGCAATATGACCCTCAGATTGCATTTGTTTGTGGAGTCTGGCAGTATCACTGAGATTAGTTTATACTGCTCTAACGAAGTTATCAGTATGTAATCCCAGAATATGGGGGGTGGCAGTATCACAGAGATCAGGCTACATGGCCCTAACAAAGTTATAAGCATGTAACCCTCCTACATGGAGACTGGCAGTATCACTGAGACCAGGGTACAAGGACCTAATGAAGTTATTTAATCCCAGCACATGGAGCATGGTAGTATCCCCGAGACCAGAGTATATGGCCCTAACAAAGTCATCAGTCTGTAATCTCACCACATGAAGAATCGCAGTATCACTGAGATCATGGTATATGTCTCTAACAACGTTGTCTGTATGTAATCCCACCACATGTAGAATGGCAGTATGACTAAGATCAGAGCATGCGGCCATAACAATGTTATCAGTATGTAATCCCACCACGCGTAGTATGACATTATCACTGAGAACAGGGTATATGGCCCTAACAAAGTTATCAGTAAGTATTTCCCCTACATGGAGAATGGCAGTATCGCTGAGATAAGGGTATATAGCCCTAAGAATGTTTTCAGTATGCAAGTCCACCCATGGAGAATGGCAGTATCACTGAGATCAGACTACACAGCTCTAACAAAAAGGTATCAGAATGTAATCCAGCCACATTTAGAATGGCAGCATCATTGAGATCAGGGTATAGGGCAATAACAAATGTATCAGTCTGTAATCCCACCACATGGAGAATGGCAGTATTAGTGAGATCATAGTTTGTCCCTAAAAGTTTTTAGTATGTGATTCTAGCACATGGTGAATGGCAGTATCTCTGAGATGAAGGGTATACATCCCTAACAATGTTATATCAGTATGTAATCCCACCAAATGGAGACTGGCAGTATTGCTGAGATGAGGGTAAATGGCCCTAACAAGTTATCAGTCTGTAATCCCACCACATGGAGAAGGGCAGTATCACTGAGATCAGGGTATATGTCCTGACAAAGTTATCATTTTGTAATCCCAACATATGGAGCATGGTAGTGTCACTGAGATCAGGATATATGCCCCTAACAAAGTTATTGGTCTGTAATCCCACCACATGGAGACTGTCCGTATCACTTGAGATCAGGGTATATGCCCCTACCAAAGTTATCATTATGTGAATCCCACCACATGGAGACTGGCCACATCAATGAGATCAGGGTACAGGGGCCATAATAAAGTCGACTATGTAATCCCACCACATCAAGAAAGGCAGTATCACTCAAATCAATATATACAGCCCTGACAAAGTTATCCATCTGTAATCCCAACTCATTGAGAATGGCAGTATCACTGAGACCAGGGTACAAGTCCATAATAGTTATCAGTATGTAATCCCACCGCATGGAGAAAAGCAGTATCACTGAGATCAGGGTATAAAGTCCCTAATAAACTTATCAGTATGTAATCCCACAGCATGGAGAATGGTAGTATCAGTTTCATTATAGGACAAGAAACATCACTGGGAGTCTTAAATGACTTCACTGGAGAGGATGAGGTGTATGCATTTCTTTAAGTGAGGAAGAGGGTAGCAGGGTGAATAGTCACCTTTATAGGTCATGCAGGCACTTTTTCCCATAAGGTGGCAACCTGACATTCTGTAATGGAATGATTTATGAATGTGGAGATGGGAAGGCACTAGCTATGGCTGCGACTTTCTGAAATTTTGGGGAATGTTTGTCAATGACAAGAATCCCTGGTTTTAATTTATTTGAAACTTGTGTGTAAAATTAATGAAAAATCTCTAGTAATTGGAGTTCATAAGAGGTAAGGAAAGCACTGAAGACAGCACAGCTGCTATTCAGGATGGGATTTTTATGGACAGCTTGGCAGCCTTATTATGTCTGTTTTACTTGTGAGCTTTGACTGTGCTTTATTTTGAGATGGTTGGCAGGCAGTGGGGAAAAAATGTGCTTGAAAAAGAAAAAAAAAGTTGTACTTTATTTTGTCATATGAAAATGTTTTCTTCTGATTCTTGCATCATTTTTTGACAGCTTGGAATATTCTTCACTAAACTGATGATCTCTGCCTCACCTTTTATGAGGCATCATCCCTTCTTTTCATATATTCCTTCTTTGTTACTTGCACATCTTCAACTAGCAACTCTGAAGTACAGAAACCATGTGTTTTATCGTGTGCGTGCTTGCATGTGTATGTGTCCCCCACAATAGGTTTTTACCAGTTGTTCCCGTTTCTTCTCACATTATGGAAACATGCTTTAGGTGAACAGGTGATCCTGCAAATTGTCCATAACTGTGTGAGCACATGTGTGCGTACCTGTGAGTCTGTGTGTGTGTGTATGTATATTGTGTAATGCTGCTAAGCTTCTTGATGGTCTCCAGGGCATTAAGCTTAGTAATTACCTATGAACCTATAATATCTAGGCACATTGCGAGTCTTGATGCCATAGGCAGAAGATGTCTACTCCTCTGCAAAGTTGGCTATTCTCCCATTCTGTTCATCCTGGTGGGCATTACTGTACTTAGAAAACTGACCTTTTTTGTACTTTGTAATTGTTTTTCTATTTTGATGCTTAGGCCTCTTTATTTAGTGGTCATTTATCATAGATTAGAACATGCTTTAATAAGTCCTGTTGGTAAACAAAAGGTCTGTGTTCTGAGTCTGTGTATGTTGAATTTATCAAGAAAGAAAAATCTAAGAACCTTGTTTGTTTTTCCCATGAAGGGGAGTTCAAATAGGCAAAGTGGTGCATTCACATTGATTTTGCAGGCAAACTATGCTCACAACCACTGAAAAGAACTAAACTTCACTTAGTTGCCAAAATAAAAATGCAGTGTTGTAAATTTGAGGTATTTAGGCTGCTTAGCTTTGAAGTAAGGTGTTTCAGATGCAACATATCTTATACTATTAGATGAAACTTTTTTATTGTAAACTCTCAGGGCATTTGATATTTTTCATGTTCATTTATTTATTTATTTATTTCAAGATAGCTTCTTAATAGTGACTATCCCGTGTAAAGAAGGGGAAGTGGAATTCTAGATGCAGGGTCTACGTATAGCATGTAGCTTAACTTGATAGGCCGCAAGACTTCTTCCACCATGACTTTCACACATTAGTAGTAATTGCACTAATTAACACAACATCACATGTTAGACTGCATTTTTGTGTGATGGCTAGCTATAATACATTTTGCAAAGGTGGGTTGCAGAAAGTGTTTAAAGACATTAAAAAATACACAAATGGCAGATAGTGTTATATAGTAATATAAGGCATAAAGCAGAGAAAAGATTTAGAGAAGCTATAAGCCCTTGTCATCATCTGCCCACATTATGTGACCTTGAGGAAGTCATTCAAGTTCTCTAAGCTTTCATATTATGTCTAAAAGGTATTTTTTCTTAGTGAGTCACTGCTGGTAACTAACTAAATATATAATTGAATACATTTATTTAAAAATATAGCTCATACATTTGCATTAACAGTATGACTTAAATATATTCGGGATTTATTCATGTGTTATGACTCATTTAAGAAATAAAAAATATAGAAACATTGTCCATTGTCTAAAAAGGACTGAATGGCCCAAATTGTCTAGTTTGTTGTTAGCTCCTGAAGAACAATGACCAATTTCATCTCTGACATTTCAGTATTTTGTATATTGGGAGGAATTCCTAAAGGTTACTGCAAGGTGTGCATAGATAACCTTTTTAAATTCATAGACAGCCCTACCACAGTGCATATGCCAATTAGCCATGTACTCTCCCTCTCTCTCTCTCCCAAAAATATTTCAGGGAAGGCATCTATGCACTGAGGCTATGTAGATTAGCATGGCCACGCTTGGCACATCAAGGTAGTGAACACAGCAATTATGTGTGTGTGTGAATGGATAAATGTGTAAATGCAATGGGGGTGGGTAGGTGGCTGTGTGTGTACAGGGGGGGTGGGAGGGTTGGGGTGGCTGTCATACTTCCTTGTACCCCTAGACCTGTGAGCAGAGTCTTTAACATTGGGTGGGTGACATACCTCTCAACCTAGAAACATCAAAAATCTGGACAAAGGCCCATGAAAAATAGGTAATGGGTACAAATCTGTATGTTGATTAACATACAATCTGCATGCATAATTGTGTAATCACGCACACTCCAATGGATTTGTGGGATGCCAACTTTCAAACAGAAACTGAAGAACAGACAACCAAATATGATCCCAGAGTCCCCTTGCAGCCATTCCATTGTCCCATTACTTGGCTATTCACCCCATTTGCCATACACACTGCAATGTGCATACTGCTTTAATTCTGCAATGATTTGGATTTTATTTTACATTTTATAGCAAAAATGCTAATGGACATCTGCTAAACAAAGCAATACAGTCTCACAATAAAAATAGACTTAGCATTAAAACTTCTCTGCACTTGAAACTCACATTAATTGAAACAGCACTAAAACCCACATCCAAAGAAAATGCATTTGGCCAGTGGCGAATAAAGGTTACCTTTGGGCTGTTTTCAAATCTTAGGCCCCTTGCACATGAAACATATATGTGGTTTTGATTGTATTAAATTATATTCCTTGTATACTACAGCACAGTTGTTAGAGAATGTTTTAAATATGTTTTGAACATTTTTCCAGTAAACAATGAAACAAAATGCATAAACCACTAATGACAAAGCTGCCAAATTCAGAACATTTCCATCATACAAGTCTATTCATACCTCTACAATCCACCAGTATCAGTAAATATGCACAATCTCTGCAGAAGTAAAAGTCATCTAAATTCCACATTAAAGAGATATGTAACTAATGAAGAAGTTGCTGCTAGCAAACAACTTTATATTTCATTGTTTCATCTACAATATAGTGCCTGTTACCCTTGAAGAATAAATTGCCTATGTTATATTAAAAAATGATAAGCTAGTAATATTGCAATAGGGATGGGATAGCAAACTGATAACATGTTTATAGTCGCTAGGTATCTCCACCAAAGAAGGACATTCTCAGGACTGCAGCATCCACACCCGTACAACATAGCACAGTATCAGCTATTCCTCTAAATACTGTGGGAGTAGAACCCACAGCCTGCTGCAGCAAAAGCAAGTATACTACCTGTTGTGATACTAACAATGCAAGTAGACTTTGCATAAGCAGCACTAAACTTCTCTTTCCCTGAAGAACTGTGCAGCACAAAAAATCAGGAAAAAGCCAAAATTTATTGGAGGGGGGGCAAAGGTCAAAATCCTGGGACACATTTTAAATATTGCTTGTATAATCTTAGAATGTTGCTAGAATAAAATGTGTTGCCATGTGTTTCCTGAAAGATAGGAAGACAAACTTAAATAACTATCATTATTTAGTGAATTCAGTTTTCACTGATTTGCCAGAGAACTATGAAATTTTATTTTATTTAACATTTGTTTACTGGGAAAGTTCAACTTGGAACAAAGCAAATTTTCAGCAGAGGCCTGGTGAGAAATGCTCCAGACCCATGTCTTTATCTCATGGGAGAAAACCAGAGCACCGAGAGTAAACCCACACAAACATGGGGATGACATGCAGACTCTGTGCATAGAAGGCACTTCAGCCTAGAATCAAACCAGAGAACCTCTTGCTGTGAGGCAACAACACTACCACTGCACCATCCAAATTTTAAGCGGAACAGACCAAAAAGTATGAGCCAAACACATTCTGGACATTCTGTGAAAATTTGTACAGTTGAGAACCATAACTCCTTCAATCAGGAGTGGTGGAATGGATAGAGAACTCAGGCTCTTGCACATTGACCTAAGGTACAGGGTTTAAACACGCACACACAAACACACACACCCTTTCCAGAAATATGCATGACTGAGTATGTTTGCTTATACAAACGCTGTCTGACAGGCAAAATCATTGCAAAGAGTAATAGATGTCATATGCTTATAAAAGACTGATGTCCCTGAATGGCTTATTGGACACGTTTATTACCTTACTTAATATAAGATAATTGACTCAGATGATGCAAATGTTAGTACTGTGTTGGCATGACTGGGTAATTAGTGAGTAGTTAATTCTCAGGAATGTCTGAAAAAAAGATTGCATTTACTAATACAAGGTATGAAGTCTGGATTTAGGACTCTTCATCACACTAATATTTTACAGATTATCTTTCTGGGAAGACCTGGAATAAAATATCATTTACTAATAAAATAAATCAGCTAAAGTTCATAAAATGCAGAATATTATGTTTTATGTAGCGACAGATTTCATCCATCCCTTATATAGGAGCTGTGCCTACACAAACACACACACACACTTTTCTGTATATATCTAAATGCAAAGACACACACCTCTCAATGTTAATAATGCAGCGATAACTGTTGAATTAAATGCAAAGACACACACCTCTCAATGTAAATAATGCAGTGATAACTGTTGAATTAGGCTAACCGTGATAATGGTTGAATTAGGGTAACGCAGCAATAACAGTTGAATTTGGCTGGCTGGAAATGAATAATAGTTGAATTAGGCTGGCTGGAAATGCATAAACTTGCAGCATACAGACTAAATACACAGAATGGCTGGCCATAAATACACACACTAGAAAAGAACGACCTTGCTTGCGAAGACACACACCTCTCAATGTAAATGGAGCAGTTCCATATATCTCAATGTAAATGGAGAAAGCAGTTCCATATATCTCAATGTAAAAAAAATGCAGCAAAGAGCGACGGTTGAATACACAGTTTTGCACACAGTATTTTCAGTGGACTTAAATGCAGCAATAACGGTGAATTAGAGTGACTGGCTGGAAATACATAAACTTGCAGCATACTGCATACACACCAGATAAACAGAGTGGCTGGCCATAAATACACACTAGAAAAGAACGACCTTGCAGCAACAGGGTTTACTATCAAAAACATGAAATTCAGAAGTGCGAACATTGACAACGTCGACGCAAAACATCGACGTCATGAATATTAAGTAGGTTAGATGATCGACAAGGAAATTTGAAATCTCCTTGTCGATGTAAATGTCGACTTTTTTTTTTGTATTCTTGCTGTAGTGCCGCAAACTGTGAACCTAGACTCCTGGCTTGTGAGAAGCATTACAAAATCTATCCCTTAATGCATTACATGAACACTACAATATTTCCATGTGCTAGTGACATATCCTTGAATTCCCCTTGAAATAAACAGTAAAACATTGCAACAGTAGTGACCATCAAGTATATTCACACAGTCCTGCTTGCATTTCCATCACCAGTTGGTCTGATCTGTATTATACATCAAGCATTACAACATTTGCCAGAAATACATTGCTGGAATGACATCTACAACACATGTGTCCACACCCTAAAAGCTGCAATGGTTAGCTACAAGTTCAACGAAACCTTTAGGGGTGAAGTCATTCCTCTTCTGGAGCAATCTGAGAAATACCTCCTCCCTGTCGACAAGGCATCTATGCTTAGGAGATGATGGTAGACAACTCTTGGAAAAGTCTGGCCCGCATATCCTCAACATGGTTCTGTTTCATGCAGATTACATGCAGCACATGTAGAAAAAGCTGTTTCTTGCCAAGCAAACTCCTCAACACTATTTTGTGTACGTGGATATCCCATGGTACACACATGTGCTTGATTCCAGAAAGCCACTTCAAATAGTGGTGGTATCACTTCGATTGAGGACTGCCTCATGCCACTTCACCATGGTCTACCCACTAAGTAATTTGTTTTAAAGAACTCACATAGAGGCTTCCCATGTGTAGGCATTTCACTCTGGATTTGCTGTAATGTGTCCATGACATCATTAGGGGGTACAAAGGCCAAAGATGGGATCTGCTTACACAATGAAGCAAACTGGATGTCATTGCCAAACTCCACAGTGAGCTGCAACTTCTGTATCTGCCGCCATATGATCTGACAAAAGTGGAACCAGCACCCCAATGCATGTGAATCTACAAGATTCCTTTTCAGACTTTTAATAGCAGCTTACTTAAAATTATGACAGGCTTGAATAACCCATGCTCCTGATAAAGTTGCAATAATACTCTCCAGAAATAGTCATATGTCTGCTCAGATTTTGATGTCAATACACCATATACTGCAGGAAATACCTTACCATTAATATTACCCTGTAAATTACAGTTCACCATATATAGCTGCTTACATTCTCGGGTGTTTAAGGGAAATGTACCATTAGTGAGTATTACTTCACTTGAACATAGTGTATGGAGGTTACTAACAGTAGTGATGATGACAGCTGGTAGGGCACTCTCACTATGTTCACCCTGGCCTATTAGGAATGACCCTGACTTCAGTGGCAACATATCTGCTGTCAAGTCCCTCAATATGATCTTTTCAGAGCCTTGCACTTCCCTACTCTTTCTGGACTATTTCAGAGCATCTGTATTTGGCAGAGTGGTAACTATTATCAGTGGAGGTGCTTGCCATCACCTTAGATACTATCCTGCAAGGGTCCTCCTGACACGAAGCTGCACATCTCTTAATATTGCAGTGTACCTGCACTTCCTCATATCTTTCCAGAGTAGGACCATGAAAATGGCCAGTACTTTTTAGTAGCCATTCACCTTCGGCTATGGTTTCCCCTACACAATAGCCCTTACATTTATCCTTGATTTTTCTAGTGCAACACCAGTAGTTCCTGCTACCTCTACTTCTTTCCAAGTAGTGCTGGTAGCCATCTATATTCAGTAGCTTCTTGCCCTTCTGTGTTTTGGTGGTGGTGTACGTGGACCCCACTATGCCTGGGATTGTGTCCCTGACATCCAACATGCCCACTATATTGTTGTGACCTATATATGGGATACATGCATATCACCAACAACATCTATCTTTGTCAATATACTGCGCTTTAGAGTACTGTTTGCCGCTATGACACTTACCCGGTATATGCAGCCATCCGCTGTTGTAAATCCAAGCACAGAGGTTATCCACCTACTGCTGCTGTCCTTTTAAATTGTGCACCTCTGCAAAATACCCACATTTATATATATGTAACGTTGTTTCCACGACATCCGTTCAATCAGTTGTATGGCCAACAACAAAAGGTATACGGAGTTATGAATGTCAATTAACAAACGTTGGGTAACATGAATTTCGATGTTTTGACTATTGGATATTCAACTGTCTGGTAAGTCGTTTTAGATGTTTTGATGGTAAACCCAGCAACAGTTGAATTAGAGTGGCTGTCTGACAGTTGTTTTTCTTACCTGTAATTTTAAATCCGCCCGCCATTGTTGTTATATTCCCTATTCACTCGAGTCCAGCGAGCAGTAGCTGATGTCATCCCGCACGCCCTTATAGGCTGGTGATGCGTGGTGACATCAGCCAAAACATTTAAAGTGGTAACTGCCAATTCATTTAAAGTGGTAACTGGTAATTTAAAAAGAAAAAAGACCAGGAAATTTGGAAATTGGGGGGCACTCTGGAATTCGTGGCAACCCAATATTTTCACCTCAAAATTGGTAAATACTGAGGAATTTGGTAAGGTTGAGAGATCTGGTGGGTGGAGCCACTATTCACCACGGAAAACTCTATACTCAGTCATACAATATGGGGATGTGGGGTGGGGAAACAGATGTCAGGGATAAATGTATACTCATGCCTGAGCAGCACTTAAACACTACAGGGATTAGTGGGGGGGGGGGGACTAGACACCCGGGATATATGTATACTTGTGCCTGAGCAGCACTTGTACATTATGGGATCAGAGTGGTAGGTGAAGTATGAGACACCAAGGATACTAAATATGGTGCATCTTTAAGATACATATTGGAAAAAAAAGGTACAGGGAACCACAAGACTCCAGGGATAAGTAGTGTGCCATAAAAAGGCACTAAACCCTGTACCCACCCACCTCCCATAAAGGATATTATTCCTTTCTGCCACCACTACACATCAGGGATTTTATGAGTCTATAGTTGAAAACAGTCTGCATATTAAATGAGTGTGTTTCATGTTTTAGCAGTAAATATAATGATTACACTATGCCAGTTGATACAAATTTCTAGAATCCTTGCATTTCAACTACCAGGGTTAGTCTTGTGTTCTTACTTAAGGTGTTGTGCAACCTAATCAGTTTTAAATGTAAGGCACTGAGGTGATATAGAGAGCAGTTATTACAGAAAATAACCTTTGGATGAGAATTTGGACTGAAGAAGGTAGTAAGCATGTGAAGCAATTGTGAGGGGGGGTATGTCCAAGAGGATGTCAACATTTAAATAAAATTAAAGATTTGCTTAAATTTGGAAACAATATTCTAGGTACTATTTTAATGCAATAACTACTGGTTTTCCTTTTAAGTTGAAGAAGATTTCCATATTAATGTGCTTAAAATCATTGGCAACTTTACGCTAGATTATTTAATTTTCAGTAAAATGTTATAGTTTGGAACGAGTATACAAATGCACTGCAGTTTTGATTTCTGTTGCATGGGACTACATAATCATTTTAAAACAATAGAAAGACTGGGCATAGTGATTTAAATACATTTATGACTATAAGGAAAGCAATACTGATGACACATCTGAAGCTAACTAGGTTGGGAATATACAAAAATTAATTATCTTCACTCTGTTTTTATTCCTGTGTATAAATTCTTATTCCAAAGTAACAAATAAATCAGTGGATTGATTAGCACCTAACTATGTCAGAAAAGTTTGATAAGCTTTATAATGTCTATTTCTAATGCCTGGCTACTAGCTAGACAGGCACGTAGGAAAGTAATGTATTTGATAAGGAATGTATAGTAAAGTTACCCTTCTAAAAGCTATATTTTTCTTGTTAGAAGATGCATTATCTAAGCTGACACTGCACAGTTAACTACCAAACATTTCACACTGAGAGGCTTTGTTAACTTTACAAAATAGAGGCAGCTGAGAGACATTGGAAACATGAACTGAAAAAGATTATTGAAAATATTAATTATATGGGATCACTGCATACTAGCAGCTTAGAAGGTAGAAGCAAACCGGCTGGATATTGTAGTTCATGAGAAAAAGACAGATATAGCTTTGGTTATTGAAACTGCTACACCCAGTAACTACAGTGTCTTATTAACCGAAAGACATACATTTGTAAAATACCAGGACTTGCAAACAGAAACTAGAACTAAATGGAATAAGGATAAACAGATAGTTCCAGTTGTAGGAGCAGCTGAGTTAACAAAAATAATCTATAAACTAAAGTATGCCACCAAGAAAAGTAACCCCTTATGAACTGCAAACAAACATAGTTTAGGGTACCTATATGAAATGTCAGAGAGTGAAGCAAAACAGCTTTCATATAGTTTAATTAATCCCTGACTTAAGAATGCAGTCCATTCTCAAGGAACTAATAAAGGGTAATATATTGTCAAAACATGTTCTCTGACTCCAAGGGGGACATAACATTGCAGGTGATTTCCTGGCCTCTTAATGCAGGTGTAACTCTCTCATGGTTCCATGACAAGTGGGCTTCATTCTTTTAGTTCAAACCATTTTCCAAGGAAATGTAATGCATAATATGGGAATGTCACATAATCCGGCTTCTTAAATTCCATTTAAACTATGAATAACCCTTACGTTATAAGTATGACATATATAAATTCATTCCACAGAGTCACATAATCTGATGACAAATGTGCTCTGTTGGGTAAAATAAAGTCATGCACATTGTAGATTAAAATTGCAGAAAGCTAAATATCCTCTGGTGGCCCATGACAGCTCAGAAAAGAAAGTATATAGAAGCAGAACTGCCCAGGGAATGAGTAAATACATTTTAGGTGAAACTGTATAAATAACTTGCAACATTCAAACATCAAGTATTTAAATCTCAGAATAAATCTCAGAACAACATATTCCAAAGGCACACTGGATAATTATTAGCATTGCAAAGAGCTAACAAGAAGTAGTTAACATTATTTGCTAAGCCTAAAATTGTTGATTCCTTTGAACAGCAATTTAACATTTTTTGTTTTCTCATACATGGCACTGAGCAACATAATTTATTTCAAAAAGGTTTCTGTACATAAAATGATTTAAAATATTTACTAATACAAAATAACCGGAGTTCCGCTGTGGCGACCCCTAACTGGGAAAAGCCGAAAGACGCACACACTAATACAAAATAACAGTAGTTATCATTTGGGATCTTTGCATAGTAATTTACACTGGCATTTAATTGGATAACTATTCTTGCAATAAATTCTTAACTTAAACATGTCTTGGCTCACTCACACACATGCACACACACGTGCATGTACACACACACACACACACACACGCACACACACACGACCAGCTGGCACTGATGGTATCATGTTAATACTTTGGGGGTATGGGTCTTTATGTAACTAACATAAGCTAGATTAATGATTTTAAGGTATGAGTTATTAAAATTTTTAAGTATAACATGAACATTTTGAAATGCTCAAAACAGTGATTTTTTTACCTCTACATGAAAATATATATTTTAAATTGAGTGCCTACTGCTTTTCCCGTTTAATACAGCCAACCATCTTCAGAAAAATATTACCAAATCCTTGTATCCAACAGACCATATTTCTTACAAAAAATGGCAGCAAAACACAGTTTAGCATTTAAATCCTTGTTCCTTCATAATCCTCATAGACTTTGAGATTTGGTTTATATTAATAAATGTAATAGTTACATTTACTGTGCATTACTGATTTCTTAGACCTTCACCTCTTCAACAAGCATAACTAATTATATCCCCACTCTCATGCTACGATGTAACCTTTTTATTTCTGTAACCCTTCATACCAGTTTTTCTACCTTTAATGTAAATAGCCTTTTGATGCCTCTCTTCTGTAACTTTCTGTTTTGGTGGCATAGGGATCTTGCTTACACACTACCACCTTTTTTCATTTTGTGAATGATGCAATTTACCTCCAGCCATGTGTACAACTGTTTTGTCTTCCTTTGGCGTATCCAGTCCTTTCTTCTACTTGTAGCTATTAGCCTGGGTGTGACATTAAGGCAGAGATGTATTATTGCAGCTAGCATTTACGACACTCCTAAATATATAGTAGAACTAAACTTGTAGAGCTAATAAACAGTAAATAGATAAATGCTATCATTTGTGATTTGTAAAACACTGATGATTCTTTGAGCATTTTGTAAAGAAATTCTTAGCTAATACTTTCTTTAGTTCCACTGAGAACATAATTCACTGAAATTTACAGGAGCAATTTATCACACTTGACTTCCTCAGAAAAACGGCAAAGAACACAATTATTTGCCATTCATCAAATCTTTCAGGGGACAGTGGGCAGAGGACAACAACAATCTGTCAAGTTTTAATATATTGAAAAAAGAATCTGAAAACACCCAATAGTGCCCTTTATGTCACAATGGCACAAATCCTGCTCTATTTTTATTAAGTTTTAATACCTTAGAAAGTAATCTGGTATAACCACTGCATTTTTTCTCTAGAAATTAGGTTTAGTACAAATTCATCTCTGACAAAAGTAACCTGACACAGTTTTCATTTTCTCATATAGGACATTGAAAATTCCAAAATGCCCTCTTTAACAAAGAAAAATGCTAAGTATTTGAAAAGGCAAGTTTCTATTAATGATTGGTCTTTTTTTCCCATCCGTGCTACAGAGTACTGCAACATTTTCATTTAACCTGTACATATTGCTGCAATATCTGTCACACCTCCATACAGTGAAGTTGAAGCCAGACATACATATATGATGTACATATTTTAAGAATTTTAACCAGCAGTACAGCAACTTTCCTCTTCCAATGTTAAATTAATATTTGATTTGTCAGTCTGATTAAACAATGCACAAATAAATGCAACTTTTCTCATCCAGTACAATGTTGCTTAGAGCATAAAAAATAGAAATACTTCATCTAAATAAGCAGGATAAATACATATATAAAACTACAACAGATATGCAAGGAAGCTTACTATGTCTACAGAACAGTTTTTGTTATATTCTTAACTACTCAAATAATATGTAATGGCATGTGAATAGCAGTGCATGCTCATTGCATTTTATTATATAGCTAAGGGCATTTCTATCTGGGATAGAGAAGAGTAGTGTGGGAGCTTATGCACACAACACAAGCACAATATACACATACACACACACACACAATATATATATATATATATATATATATATATATATACACACACACACACACACACACACACACACACACACACACACACACACACACACACACACACACACACACACACACACACACACACACACACACACACACACACACACACACACACATACATGTACTATTTATATTTGCTCTCCTACTTTTGGCAGACAGATCTGAGGCTTCTTGGAACTTGTACAATACATTGACATTAGTATTCAAGAGCACAAATGCTAATCCTATTGTAAAGTAAGCATATCACCATAGAAATAAGACAATCCACTAAAGTATTGTTGAGCATCTGGCAGATATTTTACAGGGTACTGAATAATATGTGAAAAAAATAAAGATGTTCTTCAAACCTCTGCTCAGTTGAAAGGTATAGTTGCCTGTACCATGATCAGCTGTACTGCCAGTTATCTTTTCCTCTCAGTTGTCCAGTGTTTAGTAGGATGCCCTTTATTTTCCTTATATTTTTGTCCTGTGCCACATAAAATTTTACAGTTTCTGATAAATAGTTGACAATTCCAGTAATTCAATAATGCCAGCCATTACAGTTTCACAGAAAGAAAACAAAATGTAAGAAAGAAGAGACCGGGGCAAACCACTATGGGAATGCTGTCTTATCTGTCACCTCCCTTGCACTACACTGATGTACAGTGCAAACATGAAGACATATATATCATATGCATGTGCAGTACATCAGTAAACAGGGGAGAAGGTGGAAGAGCCTTATAATGTCATTATACAACAACAATATTTAAGAAAGGTAATCAGTTTCTTTCTTAAATAATGCCATTGTATAATAGCAATAACCCTCCCTTGGGTGTGGGTTTGGGCATTGCAAGATTTACCGACAGATGGTTTTGTTTGATCAAACCAGATTGACAATGGGTATATCCTGTGGTACCCTCACCTATTCATGAATTATTGATAAATATTGGTGTTATTCTATTCTACACATATTAAACTAAAAGAAAATTCACCACAAGGGGCTTGTGAAACAACTTAAAAACAAAAATTTAACTTAAAAAGCACTGATGAACAATGACTTTAGCGTAAAAAATATTTTCATCTCCGCTTTCGTTACAACTTCTTCAGAAAAATGAGAACACCCTCACAATAACATTTAAATACTATTGAATCAACAGACATGACCAATTACCTGAAAAGTATTTAAAGACATAATGTCCTAAAACATTAAAAAACTTCTAATTTCTTATTTTCTAAAAAACATTTAATATTAATATGCTCATTTAAGCCAGGAGAAACATCAGCCCCAAGCTTAATCTGCCAACTCACTTCCATAGTTTCTAACTGGTTTCTAAAACTACCACCTCTTTTATCTAAAGTAACCTGTTCAAGCACTGTAAAAAGAAACTTATTGAAATGATTACATATCTTTGAATGTTTGTACAGGGGGTTATCATCATCCTTTCTCTTTATGGCTCTCAAATGTTCTTGTATTCTATCCCTTAACCTTCTAGTAGTCATACCTACATAAAACGATTCACAGGAAGAACACAGGGCAAGGTAAATAACTCCTATAGAACCACATCCATACCTAAATTTGAAATAAATGGTAAAATTCAAGTGGGATAATATTACAAAGGAACTTTCAAAAATATACCTACAACTAGTACAACGGTTGCATTTATAAGTACCTTTGATCTTATTGGTAATATTATTATTAATGTTAATATTTATACTTTTACCTCTGTCTAAACGTTTAGTACTACAGACGTTAGTATTTACAAATAGTGGGGTATTACCTAACACCTGTCCTATTTCTTTGATGACTAATGATTCTCCAATTATGCTTTATTATATTTTTAATACCTATACTATCAACCGACATCTCCAAACTAATGTGGTAGCTCAGTAATATTAGAGACTTCCCTAGACTTTGCTTGGAAACCTACTGTCAAAATAGGTGAAAATTTGTCATTTCTCTTAGTCATTTCTGCTGTTATATTTTCTAATAAATCAGCTGGATATCCTCTGTCTATAAATAACCTAGTAATATATTGAACTTCTTCTCTAAACTTTATATCATCACTAATCATTTGTGATGCCCCAATTAATTGTCCTCTCTGAATATTCCACTTCATATAATTTGGATGATTATTTGACCAATGCAAATAGTTATTAGAGAAGGTACTTTTTCTAAATATATTACTACTAAAATAGTTTGTTAAAGACTCCCACTTGAGCTGAATATCCAAGTAGTAAATCTCATGTCCAGAGCTACCTAGAGTAAATTTCAAAAAATCAGATGTCTTATTGAGACATTCCAAAAACATATTTACATCAATGTCACCCTTAATAATAAAACATACGTCACCAACAAACCTGTTATAAAATAATATAGTCTTATAACCGGACATTGTAGGTAAAATTTCACGTTCCCACCATCCTAATACAAGGTTTGCAAATGCAGGGGCAACACTGGCCCCCCATTGCTACACCCTTCTTTTGTTTGTAATATTTATCTTCAAACATAAAGTAATTATTGCATAAAACTAAATCCAACAATGTACAAACAACATGAATTTGATCCAGTGACATGGCTCCAAACATTCTTAAAAATTCTCTAATATATTCGATCCCTACTTTGATGGGTATAGATGTGAATAGAGGCACAATCTACTGTAATCATAGTAAAACATTCATTTACACCTAAATTCTCTAACTGAAACTTTCTAATATGATCGAAAAAATCCAACGAATCCTGACAATATGAAGGCAAACATTGCACACGTGGATTTAAAACTATCTAAATAAATAGACATCCTCTCTGTAATACTGCCTGAAGCAGATACTATAGGCCTAAAAGGGGGTGTTGGGAATATTTATGAATTTTAGGCATCCCAAAAAGGATACCTACACACAGATATTTAGTATAGAAAAAGTTGTATAAATTCACATCATTTCTTTATTTAACATGTCATCCAAAATTGAATGAACATATTTATACCTAAGATGTATATCACACAAAACATCCTCATAATCATCAGTATTACTCAACATGAGTTCTATGCAGGAATTATAATCCTTTTTATTCATAATTACCAAACCCACCCCCCTTATCAGCTTTCATGAATCTGATCGTTTTCTCATCACATAGTTCTTTTAGTGCTATACATGTTCATTTAAAATTTAAATTATAATATGGTTGTGACACTTTAAGTAAACACCTAATGTCTCTCTCACAAAACGCCTTAAATTTCTTTATCGTAAAATGTAAAGAAGGATTGAAAGTTGGTCAACTTAAATTTTTTCCTAATAAATAAATCATGAAAAATCAATGCCAAATTCAACTTTCTGTTATACTGCTTCAACTGTAATATACTTTGTGTTAAATTAGACCTATGGCTTGGGATGAATCCCAAACCAAACTTTAATACTTTATAGTGACTTTCGTTCAGTACAAAACCACTAAGATTAAATATTTTAGTCTCTTGCACTAGTCCTTTTCTTGCGTCTTTAAATACTTTTCAGTTAATTGGTCACATGTCTGTTGATTCAATAGTATTTAAATGTTATTGTGAGGGTGTTCTCATTTTTCTGAAGAAATTGTAACAAAAGCAGAGATTAAATTATTTTTACACTAAAGTCATTTTTCATCAGTGTTTTTTAGTGAAATTTATTTTGTTTTGTATTCTGCACATCTATGTCTAATTTGGTGACTTGAGCAAAACTCATAACTCATCATAGATGCCTCTTTAAAAGAAAGATCACAAGCATTAGTCTGGTTAATTACATTGGTCAGAATTGAACAATATGCAAACAGAGGGTGAGAGAATCAAACTTGGGTCTTGCAGGACAAGCTTTGTTAGCAGTGCTTAGCTTGACCTCTCTGTAGTAGATTAATATTTTTAATGCATGTATACCATAGCTGGGATTCATGAATAATTACATTTGATACAATAGCCTTACTCCAAGTTTGTGTTAGAAATGAGGATGTTATGAAAAATAATAAGCCATATGCCTTCTCCATACAATTTATCTCTGCCATTTCTAAACTAATTAAATCTATAAGGCATCCACAAGTGTATGCAGAAGATGGAGGTGTGTGATTCATTGACATCTCAACTGCTGGGAAGGACCAGGTTGAGTACTTAAGGGAAGCCTGATGTGTAGACCTAAAACTGCCTCTGATGCATGTTCATTCACTTGCATTCTTAAGAATAGAGCCCCTACCTTAATCTCAAACTTACTCTGGACTTGAGCAAGTGTTCAGTCCAACCTACTCCTCCCTATTGTCCCACTGATTAGGACTGTACCCCACCCCACCCCCAAATCTCTAGCTGTAATTTATACATACTGCTCAACCTGAAGACAGATGGAATGCCCAACTTCACACCAAGACAAAGAGAAGTAGTCAGATTTCTTTTCTTCAGTTAGTGATCAGATGTCCCCTTAGCTCCTCATGACATTGGCAGCAGTCTGATTCTATGCTATACTCTTCCATCCATTAATGACCGATGTCCTTAGCTGAACTCCCATGTAAAAGGTCCGTCAATAATCAATGTTTCAGAATCTCAACCAAGTATCTGATTTCTTGACTACCTACACAGTTTCACTTTCAGTAATTAGTACTCCTGTTTTCCATACTGTACATGCCAGTGACAGCAATACCCTCTGTTAATATGTATCTCCAAATGGTCATTAGGAAAGCACTCCCCCACCCCCATGTCATCTCCTGGGGTCAGTACAAAGCACCCTATCTCTCATCTTTACTCTTAACAGTGATTGCAGTTCTCTAGTCAATCCTCAGATTCCTAGTCCAGCATGCATGTGACTGTTCCAGATATTAATGACATCACTGACCTGCACACTACCGTAGATGACTTGAAAATATGCTACTGTGGTCACTTGGTGTTTTAACATAACATGTAAGACATTGTATCACAGTTTGGTGCAGAGGAGTAAGGCTATAAGGTGCTAGAAATATTTTGTCTTATAACATTGTTTGATTCCCTTAATTCCAGTGTGCCTCCTGTGATCGTGAACCCATCATTTAAAAAAAAGAATGTATATTGGTCACTCTTGAGAAGAAGCACTTGTGCATAGTAACTTTACTGTGAACCGGATAAAATTAAATAACAATTACATAACATAAAAAATAGTCAGCACAAGAATATTTTTACTCTAATTTGTCTAATGGTTATAGCACAAGACAATTTTTATTGTCTAATGGTTGTAGCTTTCTTAAAGGAGCTGTTTTCCCCCTTCAGTTCCAGGCCTTCAGGAGTTTAAATCCGACTTAAGTCTCAGCTCTCCGTTTCCAGAACCCATTCTCATAACCGACTCAACTTACCACACACCATTCTATAAATAAGAGCATCTCTACATGTGATAGATAGCAGTTGACTTGGTTCTTAATTCCCAAACTCAAATGGTTGAATTTACTTTTGTCACTGTTATATCTGTGACATGCAGTCACTGTGGTATCACTGTATGAGGTCATTATGCACTACAATGGGGAGTTTCTCCTTTCTTCACTTTTGTGGAATTACTAAGTTAGAGACCATGAGGATTTGGCTCCCAAAATATTTATTTTTATCTGTATGGATATGCTGTAGCTGATCTATATTCTCATTCAGCTTTGACTAATTAGTGAGGTTTTGAAAAATCATGTTTTGATCATCCAAAGGAGAAGTTTAAGTAATTATCTTGTGATATCTATGCTAAAGTGCTTGGTGTAGACCTGATAGTCATGCTCTTTCAGCCCTTTTCTATTGCTTTTTGCAATATAATTCCCTCAATAATCCCTGTGGTGGTCAAGATGACAAGTAGTTAACAACAAAATAATTTTGCTCTGCTTTTCCTATACATTTTTGACAGGATTTAAATTTTAATTTCACTAGAAAGCCTTCTAAAAGGGTGAAATAAAAAATTGGAAACTATGTGGGACTGTCTTTTGAAAAAAGATTTATTCTTTTTAAACTTTTCCTGTCAGAACTTCAGCTTGAAAATATCAAATGAAAATTAATCACTCTAAAGCAACACTTCTAGAAGTCACTGTGAAGAAGGAGCTATAATCTATCGTCAATAGTATTCAGGACTTATCGTTAAAATTGGATAAACTAGACAAAATGTAGACACAATCAGAGAAGACTGTAAAAGGTAGGTAGAATTAATAAATGAAGTCAAACAGCAAAAACATCAGATATCTGCCATGAAGACTCTCTCACTGAATTAAATGGTAGACTGAAGGAGAAAGTAACATTGAATTCATTTTAAAACAAAACATGTTCCTGGATAAGATAGATGACCTTGAAAACAGAGAAATAAAGAAAACAATATCAGGATATATAGAGTGCCTGAGAAGCAAGAGGGAGAAAATATGGTAAACATTTTAACTACTTGGATTCCAAAAATTTTAAACCTCCTTGAAGCCCTATCATATGGTACAGAGGGGGCACACAGATCCCTATCAAAAACAGATTCAAACAAGGCCTCTTCAAATCCAAGATCCATAATAGTGAAATTCATTTCCAGTCAGGGCAAAGACTTCATTCTAAAAACTGTCTGGGCTGCATCACCCATCAAAACAGGTTATCAGATTTGACAATGACTTTTCTTCTTTACTTGTCATGAAAAGGAAAGCATGTATTCCCTTGCTGAAAAGTCTAAAGAAATCTGGAATAAAAACGCATCTAGTTTTTCCAGCAAACTTACAATGTTTTGCCAGAAGAAAAACATTTTGAAACCTATGCAAAATGCTGTTTCTTTTGCACACACAAACAACTTAATTAATCCCACTGAAGAAATGAGTGGACCTCATCTCTGAAAAGACATGCTACAAGAAATGAATGGACAAAAAAGTCAAGAACAAATGAAAATACATGTTGTACAATGCATGGTTTTATAATTTGTTTTTTTGAAGCATTTCTAAATGGATTTTGTGATGCCCCTGCACTGGCCCAGTAATCAAGGAGCCTCAGTCCTCACCACTAACACCAGTGAGGGATGTGCACATTGGGAGGATGACAAGTACACACACAGCAAAGTACAATTTCCCTGAAGAACACACAGAGATGAGTCAGTCTGAGGCTGGTTTCTCCCTCCCTCTCCAGATCCTCAATAAGACTCCCCACTGGCACAGCTATAGGGTTAAGATCTCAGTCAAGTGGTCAAGCAAAAACCTTCAGCACCCTCTGTCCAATCAGTGCTTTGTGTACCTGGCCAAGTAGCTGACATGCACACACTTTGGGATTCGATTTATATACAGATACGCAGACACTCCTGGGGAAGGCTGGCACAGGTTTACTAGCTATGCCCCCTTCTCTCTACAGACTATAAGGTAGTATCAGCTGCCACCAACCACCCTTTATCAGCTACTATAAGGCCCTTCCCAAAGGGTGACCAATTCTACTGTGTAATGTTACTGTTATCCAAATGGTAAGTGTGTCCAAGACTTTAAGGCTATTTGAGTGGCCTGTGCAGTGTCACCAAATACATATGAACGTACCTTAAGAGCTTAAATATCTCTAAAGTAACCAGCCACAATTAAAAGGTTTAAATATATTTAATAAATAATAAAAGCACAAGACAATGCTCAACTCAACACAATGACAACGGAGTTGAGAATCAAAGGAAATGCTTTAAAACAACATTGCAGGACAGTCTCACATAAATGCAGAAAACATACAAACTAATCTTGCTCTTTTCCTATCTATCTCTAAGAGAAATCACTGTAATCTAGTAGTTATGATTAGCAAGGTAAATGCAGGTGCTGAATGGATGTTTACTGGTCCAAAGACAAACACAAAATGCACAGACTCGCTCTCTGAAAAAATTCTTAAATTACTATCAAACATTTCTGCTGTGCTATCTCAGATTACATCATTCTTGTCACCTATGCCTTTAGTTCCCATGCTAAAAGGAACTTAAAATATAACACCTGCATGTTAAAAATACTTATCTCTCAGACGTTTTGCCCAAAACTGGAAGTCGTAAAACTGTTACACTTCTACATTGGAAACCTATAATTTTCTTTTTTCCAGACAATAAAAATAATTTCTAGCTACAGACATTCCGTCTCCTAGCTGAAACTGAGAGATACCACAGTCATAAACAATTTCAACTTATTTTCTTAGAGTTTTGCAAGTTCACTCTGTATGTTCCAGCTTCTTATTTTCAAAATATACATTTGCATAGACATATAGTTCATATACATTTCTCCAGCAGGGTACACCGTGGTTACATTCTTGAAGCTCAACACAGTAACATACAGTTTAACATAACATATAGCTTTCTTACATTTGTAAGACGAGCATAAAAAACATATTAATATTCATAAATAACAGTGAATTATTTACAAAATTCCAGCTACCTGGGCTGGCAACCTTCACAGATTACATCAAAAGGTAACACTTCATCTTTTTATATTAAAATATAGTTTCAGTAAGCAATAATTTCCTGCTTATTGAAACACATCTGATTCTCCACTAGATGGGGTAAATGCATAATTATATTAATAGTTAGCAATATGAAATATGTCATCTGAGTTTAAACTGATTAAAGTTTTATAGTTCACTTTATTTAAATATCAATAAGAAGGCATATAAGTAATGAGAATTAGTCTGGGTTTGATATAGAGTGAACTTTTTATTTAAAACAATGTAATATAAGAAAGAAAATGTGCAAACATGTTCTGTCATGGTTTTCTGATAAATTTAAACACCTCACCTAAGTGTCATGTTTAATCATAGCCTCACCTCATGTTTCGTGCCCACTGAGTGGTGCAGAGCTACAGTTATCCCACTCCACAAGGGGGGATCCACCTTGGATTCCAGAAACTACCATCCCATCAGTCTGACGAGCCTTATCTGCAAGGCCATGGAGCGTATTATCATGGAACTTATAAACAAAGACATTGGCAACCTTCAAATATAATCAAACGGCAGTCTTACTAAATGTTGGGAAATGCTTAAATAACATGTACATAATGATATTTACTTTAAATGGGGCTTATTTTAACTCTTTTCTTTATTTCTTTACTAGAGCTGTTAGTGTCTTTTTTTACATAGATCATGGATACCCAAGTGTAATCGTGAGCAATTTTAACTATTATCTTTCTTTTACCTCATTTTCCCACCTGAAAGTCTAAACGTGTTTTTTGTAATGACACAAGCTTATTTGAGTTCCCACAGCAGCTTGGTTTCATTTTGAACAGCTCATGAGAAAAGAAGTGTTGCTTGACCTCTAACCCCTCCAGAAACAGGAAATGAAGAGAAATGTTGAATGTAACATTAAAACGGACATTATTGCAAGGCTTTGAAGACTTCTTTACATTAATCATCAAGTTTAGAAATTTCGTAAGTTAAAACATGCTTTTAAATTGTATACTCAATATTACTACAGTGAAACTAAAGAAGCTTCTGTTCTAAGGAAACTTTGATAGGAACTGCAAGATGGGGGGCATGGTACACAAAGGACAAGATCTCTGAAGGTGGGTTACTTAAAAGCAACCTTTATAAACCATATAGTGCTATTCTAAAGGGATTGTGTGAAAGCTTCATTAATAAGATCAGCATACATTTTAAGTTACAGAAAGATTTATTTATTTTTTGAATATATAGAGCTTCTCCACTGTCATTTTAAATGGCAACTTTACTGAGTTTTAAAAAATAAACTGCTGCATGACTTCTTTTTTATAAGACGTTAAAGTATAAGCTGTTAGTACATTGTTTGAATGCAAATAACTTCAAGTTTTGTTTTTTTTAAAAAGTAAACAACATTCCAGCTTTTTAACAGACACCTCAAAAGTCTATTCTTTGTTATGATGACTACTAGACATGGATGTGTATGTTTATGCTTACATACTCTCATTTGATTGTAACTATATGGAGTAGGTGAGATATATGTATGTGGTCATGTAGCTCTGTGGAGAGAAATGTACAATTTTGTATGATAGTGTGGCACTGAAGGGAGAGTGCACAAAAAACCTGAAATCCCTTGGTAGTATAGCTTGCATAAAAATAAATAACATTTAACCTATTGACAACATACATATACTGTATGTGATATGGCTGCCTATAATTGATTAAATGTAAGCACAAGTAATTAAATTGTTTATTACCAAGAGTATAATTCTGGTATACACTTATTTCAGATAAATAAGTGAAAAATGCAGTATCTGTAAGATATGACAACTTTTATTGCAAAAGTGCCTCCAGTTAGCACTTTTGTCTCCTCACTCTGAGACTTTTTCAGACTGAAGCCATAAAACTCCACATAGCACATATATACTCACAACCCTCACATAATACTGTCACATGACCACAATAAAAAACTTACATTTTCAGTGTTTTAACCCCTTCCTTCTCAGATACATAAATTCCTCTCTGTTGTTTAACCCTGGTGGGAAACGAGCATTTAACTTCACTTGCCAGCAATTTTCTAACCAGCCTAACTCTTCCTCTACATTTATGTTTCTATTATGAAAGTGAAAGCGCTAACTGGAGGGACTTTTGCAATAAAAGTTGTCATATCTTACAGATTCTGCATTTTTCACTTATTTATTTTCTACAGTTATTTGTGCTTTTGCTGCTTTTAGAGAGACTCAGATACTTTGTATTGGTATGCTTGATAACATTGACATGAACAGCAACCTTTTATATACAATATACAAGCTTGCTTAAGTAAAAGGTTATCTCACATACCCTAAATAACAGTTCAGCAATAGATTATAATAGTCAATGTAGTATACTATAGGTTCATAGGTTGGTACTAGGCTATCAGCCCTAAGGCCTATACAAGCTTAGCCATAACAATTCCCTGGCTATTTCTTCCCTCACTATTTACTTCCCTGGATCCGTGTCTAGCATGGCGACTGACGTGATCCCCGGGAGTGAATTTCCTTTCTCTCATCCAATCGTCAAGGTTCCTTTTGAAGAGGGCCAAAGAGGCACTCTGCTTGACATGTATGGGCAATCTATTCCAGAGTCTGGGGAGTCTCTGGGTCAGGAACCTATCCCTCCAGCATGTTTTGTTTATTGTGATGACAAGGTTTAGATCCCTGGAGCGTGTGGCTCTGAGGGATTGAGTTTCTTTAAGTGTAGCATATCCAACAGCTCTGGGTTTGACATGGCCTTGTATGTTAAGCAGAGATCGCTTCTGAGTAGACGATATGTGACAGAGTATAGCTGGAGTTTTTTAAGGCGGTCAGCGTAGGGCATCTGCTTTAAGCCTGTGATTCTTTTAGTGAGGTATTTCTGTGGCCTTTCCAGTTGTTGCAGATGTCTTGAGAGGTACATACCAAACTGGGCATTGTATTCTATAATAGGTCTAATGAGGGATGAGTACAGTGGGACAATGACCTCCTTTTTTTCTGGATGAAAAGCCCTTAGTGATGAGGTGTGCCACATAGATGGATTTCCTGACTGTTGTGGTGATGTGGTTATCGAAGGTGAGACGACTGTCCACCTGTGTCCCTAAGTCTCTTATCACACTTTCGGTGTTTAGTGTACTGCCACCTATATGGTAATTCACGGGTACATGTTTTTTCCCAAAGGGGATAACTATACATTTCTTGGCATTGAGCTTGAGCCCGTTGCTCTGGCACCAAGCATCTGTTTCTTAAGGCCCTTTTGTAGAGTATCCACATCATTTAGGGATTCAATAATGGCTCCCAGTTTGCAGTCATCTGTGAACTTTGTTAGCCAGAGTCCCTTAGTGTTGGCTTGTACTTCAGAGAAGTAGATGCCAAACAAGAGCGGTCCCAGGACTGAACCCTGAGGTACTCCACTTGTCTGGAGCTGGATCTGGAGTCAGCTTCTTTTACAGTGTGGGTTCTTTCAGTAAGCCAGCTAGCAACCCATTGGGTGATGTAGGGATTAATGCCCAGCTTAGTAAGTTTATCTATGATTCCAGAGTGGGGGTTTGTGTCAAAGGCCTTGGCAAGGTCTAGTTAGGCTGTGTGAACCACCTTACCCTTGTCCATGGCTCTGGAAACTGATTCAGAGAAGTCAGTCAGGTTCAGGAGAAAAGATCGGCCCTTCACGAACCCAACCTGGGTGGGGTCCAGTGTTTGAAGGTTGCCAATGTTTTTGTTTATAAGCTCCATAGCCTTGCAGATAAGGCTCGTCAGACTGATGGGATGGTAGTTTCTGGAATCCAAGGTGGATCCCCCCTTGTGGAGTGGGATAACTGTAGCTCTGCGCCACTCAGTGAGCATGAAACCTGAGGTGAGGCTATGATTAAACATGGCACTTAGGTGAGGTGCCAGTTCATATTGTAGTTCATAGCCCAGGATGTCATCTGGTCCCATGGATGCTGTATTCTTAGCTTTGGAGAGTGCATTTTTTACCTGTGTGACCGTTACCAGAATTTGGCAATCTTCCGGTATTGAGATTGGGCCATTTAGGGGGTGAGAGGGGGGTGAAGTTGGCACTGAATCGATCTGCCAGGATATTGGCAATATCCTTGGGATCAGTATATTTAATGCCATTCTGTTTTAGCTCAGAGCAGATCTGAGCATTGCCATTTAGATTCTTGACATAGTTATAGAATGCCTTGTGGTTGTCTTTGGAATCTTTGGCAATTTTATTTTCGTAACTAGCTTTGGAGGATTTTATGAGGGATCTCAGTTTCTTACTGAGGCTGGTAAGGAAGGTTTTTGCATCCTGGGATTTTCCTCTTTTCTGCAACAGTTTCTTCCTTTTGTTGTAAAGTTTGTTTATGGCAGGGGACCACCAGACTGGCTTCCTTTTTCGGATGAGAGCATCTTGGTTCTATTTGGGATGGCACGATTCATGCATGAGTGGATGTACTTGTACAGTGCCTTAGTGTAGGATTCAGTAGTTGAATTTTCAGTTCCCATCTGCATGGGTGTCATGAATTGTCACTTCTGACTTGAGTAGCATGAAGTTGGCTTTGGAGAAGTTTTTTATGGAGGTTTCCTTACTGGGGGGTGGGATGTGGATGTTAAGGGTGATTAGCTTATGGTCAGACCTGACTAATGAGGGGGTGACCATAGGTGTGGAGCATCGATTTCCCATGTTGGTAATGACCAGGTCTAGGATATTGGAGCCCCTGGTTGGACTATGGATTAGTTCATCCAGGGCATTGGAATTTATGAATTCCAAGAACTGTTGGGCAAAGGTGTTGATACACGAGTAGTTTTCCCAGTTAATAGCAGGGTAGTTAAAATCACCCAGTATTAGGGTGTTTGGTTCTATCTTAATATTTTCCAGTATGTTTAGAAAGGTGTAGTGAGAAACTTAGGGCATGGTGTGGGATCTGTAGCAAGCTACAATTTAGATTGCAGTCTTACCTAGTGTTAGTTGCACCTGGAGAATTTCAGACACATATATGTATATAGTTATTGGTTATTTTGCAGATAGGATGTTTAAAAGCCCTAGAATTATGAGAGTGAAGGAATTAGACACTGTCATTTGTGCTAGCATGACTGGCTGAAGTTTCTGTACATAATTTAAGATTAAATTGTGTAATATATGCTAACATGACTAGCTATGATATTGTAAATAACTTCTTACATGTTGATTTATAATCTGTACAGAATGTTTTAAAGATGTGAGCAGTGTTCATTTACATTTCTAACTGGGCATATTTGTGAAGAATATTCTAACTCCAGTCTGTCTCAGAAATCATCTGATCTGCAGATGATGTCATTGGAATGTTGACAGTTGCTATGTGCTACTGTCGGAGGCTGAAAGACCGGAAGGAACTTTAGTAAACAACTGTTGGTTGATTTTCAAAATATGAAATGAAAATTAGAACTGGAACTGTTGACAGTTAAGCTAGGCTATAGAAGAACCTGCTAAAGAGAATTGTATTCAGTTGCTGTCATTTATCAGCCAGTTATAGCTGCAATTATAATCACAGTCATACTATGCAGTGGATACCTAAAAAAAACTCAGCAAGAACTGTAAGCCCTGCTATTGCTCTGTTGTAATAATTTAGTTTAGATCAGGGACAATGTTCTTTAGTCATATAGGAAAATTATAACTAATCGGTTAGTTTTTCTAAATGTTGGATTTCTATCCTACAGTATTTATTTCATTTTACTGGTGATTGAGGTCTGTTTGTTTGTTGGAAATTACTGTTTTATATTTATTTAGTCATTTTGTTCATTATTAAATATTAACTTACATTGTGGCTGGCCAATGCTTTTCTTTAGTGATTTGAGAGTGCTTATACCTGCTTTGAGAACTTCCTGGGCCACTCCAAAAGCCTGGCTGTTTTATGTCATTTGCAACTATTTGTTTTAATATCTATTTTTCATAATTGAATACCCCTTTAAAAGGGCATGAAGGCTTTTTAATTGGTGGCAGCATGTTAACATATTATTTTGGGGAAGGGGCACAGCTGAAAATCTGTATCAGGCTTTCTCGTAAGTGTTTGGATATGTCAGATTTAATTTAAGTGAGTGTATCAGAGGTCTTAAACTGGGATACATTGCTCTGAAGTGTGTAATCAGGAGTGATATTTGGGGTGGACAGAAGTATACAGTCCAGTCCCAAGATATAGTGTGTGTTCCTGTTGTGATCTTAGGGAAAATTATGAAATTTTACTCCTGTTTGAGTGACAGTCTCATGTTGGAGTCAGTAGTGAGGATTGAAGCTTCTTAGTTACTGACCTGGGATAGTAAGGGACGACACATTATCGTTGGCAGTCTGGTGGTGTATTGACCAGACTTCACAAGGGGAATCATGTTTTAAGAAAGTAATGAATAACACAGTAAGTAATATGAACACACATGCAAAGAAATAAGACAACTATTCTAAGTAATGTGCTTTCCTATCTCAAATGTGATTTATAAGATTAAGCTAATTGTTTAGTTCTCTCATGTCTGCTAGAAGTGCAACTTGTATAGATAGAGAATCTACATAGGCAGCAGCAAAGATTTGTGATTAGGTAGAGCTATGAGGTTGTTAGCATGTGGTTTGTATGAATTTTTCATCAAAGCAGAAATGTTTTATTTCATGTTAGAGGATAAAATGTTTTTAATATAGATTTTTTAATACTAGCTTTAGAATGTTTGTTCATAACAAGTTATACATATTTGTTTATTTATTGACATTTAACCAGGTTGGTCCAACTGGGCCAGGAGCCCATTTTCAGTGGAGACCCGAGGAGAAAAGCTCCAATCACATACAGATTAAGTATACATAATAGTTTAACATGCATAAAAAGTACAGTGTACAATTTCAAAACAATCAATTAAATTGGAAAAACATTACAAGATTCACTTAATTTCAGACATTTCAAAAGAAAATATATATATATATATATATATATTATACTGGAGTGTGTACTGCAGAGTAGAATGGGGTTAGATAGGGCATAGATCTGTATTCATTGTACTAAACCATTGTTCATTGGTTTTTAAACCATTTGTTTTCAAAGATGCCAAGATATAAATTTCTTTCACTAAATGCTGATGGGTTGAATAACCCTTTAAAAAGAAACTGTTTAAATATGTATTTAACATTAAATAAAACAGATATTGTCTTCTTGCAAGAAATGAATATTTTGACTGAAGATTTAAGCAGGTTGCAAATAATGGATTATTTAATTCTAGTAAGTTCTCATTTTAGTTTGTAAAGAAGAGATATTCTTATACTTTGGAAGAAAACTTTAGGTTTATCTAAAGTAGTTGACACTTATTTTTATAAGAATGGTATAGTGGTAATAAAAATATATTAAAAGCATTGCACTCTCATAAATACTCATTGGATTCCTGGATAGGATCTAAAAATAGCCAAGAAGTAACTAGACACTGTCATTATATTCAGAAGGAAATGTGGTGATAGCTGGAGACCTTAATTGTATTTTATCAAGTAAAGACACCACTAATGAGAAGAGTGAGACAATCTTCTACAGCAAAACATTTAAATAACTATACAGGTTTAATGATTATAAGGAATGTTTTAGACTTAAAACAACAAAGCTCTTTAAAGTATACATACTATTCCTTTAGATATGGAACACAAACTGATATTGATAACTTTTTGTATCAAATGGGCTTTATTCAAAAACAGAAGCTGTATTAATAGCCTCATGCCCTTTGTCTGACCATAATGGCATTACATTCATGCTACCCTTTATCTCAGATATCTTAATTCATTGTCAAAGGTTACCTGCATACATAATTAAAATAAAACATTTTAATGATTGGTTTCTGAGCGAAGTTACTCAATTGACAGAAGTTAATAACAATGGGGAGGTGACAGATGCTATATTATGGGCACGCTAAAAGCCTATTTATTTGGTAAAGTTAAACACTAGTATATATGTAAAAGGAAAGAATGGGACAAGGACTTGATTGCTCTGCAATCTAATATAGGTAAATTAAAGTTAAACTTTAATCCCAATTACAAAGATGCAAATATGAAGTTAAAAAAGAATCAGGAATATCAGGAAATACTTCAACACAAGATCTCAATCAAACTGGAAACAATTAAACTATAGTCTTAATCAGTAAACCCAAAGAATATGCATAAAATAGTGATTAGATAAAAAAAATGAACAAAATAAATCACATTAAAGAGATTGCATACAAAGAGGGGAAACATCAAAATAAAAAATCTAAATGACCTATTACGATGGTTTAGTAAACATTATGAAAAAAATAATAAAATGGAGACAAACTTGGATAATAATGAACAAACTGATAGTTTTGAAGGAAAATATACATCATAAATTAACTAATGAACAGAAAATTAAAATTGACAAGTCTCTTTCTTTTAAAGAATTGAAAGAACAAATTAAAAGTCTCAAAACCAATAAGGCTCCAGAATTAGATGGTATCATCTCAGAATTGTATAAATTGCAACTGGACAATATTTTAAAAACCTTATTGAACATCTTTGAAGAAGTCAAAAGCTGTAGTAATATTCCTTCCTCTTAGAGATTATCTGATTTTAAGATGTGTAATTCTAGAGTAAGATCACATATCATGTGCTTTTTATTGCCCTACCTCACTTTTGAATGTAGACCACAAAATCCTCATGTCTATACTAGCAAAATGGCTAAACCATATACTTCTGGGATTAATAAATGAAGATCAAACTGGCTTTATAATAAACAGAATAGTACAAGACAATATTATAAGAGTTTTTTTAATTGATATAGAAAATAAAAAGAATTATTAATAACAAATCTAGATACTGATAAAGCTTTTGATTCAGTGAACTGACCTTATTTGCTTAAAATATTAAATGAATATAACTTTTTCTCTAGTTTTACAACATTAATTAAAATACTTATAGCAATTCAGTATCTGTTGTCAAGATATGTTCCTTTCTAGCTAGACCCTTTAATATAGCAAAATGTACAAAACAAGGATGGCCTCTTTTTCCCCTTTATTTGCTCTAACTATAGAACCACTAGCTAACTATGTAAGGTTTCGCATAAATATTAAAAGCTTCAAAATAAATGAAGACTTTTCATCAAAAATCCAGCTTTTTGCTGATGACATATTGTTGACATGTAGTGACATAGAACACTTGTTAGATCATATAATCCAAGCCTTGTATTACTTTGAAAAGGATCCAGGTTTGAAATGTAATCATAATAAAACATTGCTTATAAACAAAAAATAACCAATTTTTTAAAATCACATACAATTTTTAACTGGGAAAATTTTCTAATTAAAAAGTATCACTATTGAATCTAGACTAAGCTATTCTTTACAATTGAAGATAGACTCACCCTGTTTAAAATGATAATTTTACCAAAAATCCTATACTATACACAATCATTAATTCTCCCCCCTGTAAAAACATAAGAAAAATAAATTCTACCTTACTTAAATTCTTATGGTATCCTAAAAACAAGTATATCGTTAGACTGGCATGTCAAAAGCTGGGAGGAAGAAGGCATTGGGTTTCCAAACATTGACCTTTATACTCATCATCATCAGCCCCCTTTTTCCCATTTTCTACACTGGGTTGGGGTATTTTGTTAACTGTCTCCATCTCTGTTGATTCAGTGCCACACTCCTGCCTTCTTCAACACTCATGCCTGACTGTCACAGATCTTCTTTCACACAATTCATCCACCTCTTCATTGGACATCCTCATTTCCTCTTAACTTCTTCCTGTCTAGCCCAAATTTTCTTTACCAGATTGTCTTATGCTTTTCTGCACATGTCTGAACCACCGTAATCTGTTCTCTTTGATCTTTTATGCAATTGGAGCTAGTTTGGCTTCTGCTCTTATGTCCTCATTTATTCATTTGTCCCACAGTGTGCATCCTACCACAGTTCTCAGGCACTTCATTTCCATTTCTTTTAGCTTCTTCATCTGCTATGCCTTTACAGTCCAGGTTTCTGTACCATACAGTAGTACTGATCACATCACTGTCTTGCACACCTTACTTTTCAGCTTCTTTGACATTATTCTGCCATAGAGTACACCTGAGACTCTATGCCAGTTGGCTGCAGCCCCTCTGATTCTAGCTTTGACCTCTTAATTCAGACTACCGTTCTCCTCAACCACCCTTTCCAGACATTTGAAGCTAGTCACCTGTTCCACTATCTTCTCTTCTATCTCAATTCTGAGCCTCTTCTGACTTCCCGAATTTACTGCCATTACCATTGTCTTATTTGTGCTTAGTTTCATCCCATGTGCCTTCAGTTTTGAATTCCATTCCCCTGTCCTTTGCTGAAGTTCTTGCTCACAGTCTTCATGTAATGCCACATTATCTGGATACAGTAACTTTGTTGCTCTGTCCCCTCCAACCTGTTTGCTAATGTAGTTCATCACCAGTATGAGCAGCAGTGGGCTCAGAGCTGAACCCCTGTGTGAGGCCAAATACTGTTTGTACTCGAGTCACTGTACATAGCCTGCACTAGTTCTTCCAATGTTTCTGGGACTTTGAACCACCACAGTACTGCCCAGATCAGCTTTCTTGGGACCTTGTCATATGCTTTCTCCAAGTCTAGGAATGCCCAGTTGGATTCTTTCTTCATCTCTAGCTTCTTCTCCACTGTCTGTCTCACTGCAATCATCTGGTCAGCTGTGCTGCATTGTGAGCTGAATCCAAACTGCTCATCTCCCATCTTACATTCTACTGCTCTGTGCATCCATTTATCAATCACCCTCTCCGGAACATTTATGCAATGTTATAGGAGTTTGATGCCTCTATACTGTCCACAGTTGTGGATGTCCCCTTTGTTCTTGTACACTGGCACAAGCATACTTGTTCTCTAGTCATCTAGGATACACCTTTTTGTCCACACAGCTATGAGTACCCTCAGGAGCCATTTCTCCCCTATCTCACCCAACATCTTTATCATATCTGCTGTGACCTCATCTGAGCCTGCTGCTTTTCCTGACTTCATTTTCCTAGTGCTATTCTTACTTCTTCTAGGGTGGGCTCCTCTTCTCTCATTGTAGGCTATTTCTGGGACAGTACAGCTTCTGTGGGGTTTCTTTATTCAGAAGCTGCTGGAAATACTCCTTCCATCTGCCTTTGTCCCGTGGACTGGTGAGCAGCTTGTTCGGTCACTGAGCTTTATACTAATGCTGTAATTATAAAAATATTATTATTGTGGTTATATTCTTCATATGTTTCTTGTTAGAAATCTTAACAGTCTATTAATATTTTCTCATGTAATCATAGATTCTTGTATGAGACTGGGCATCAATATATTCTACTGGGCTCTAAAAGATTTTCTTCTGGATGAAAGACTCAAGTTTACTTTTATACCTTTTTTTAACCAAATCCTTTCACTATTTAAAAGATTTATGAATTCAGACTACTTAGTCAACTAATCCTATTATTCTCCATTGTTTTTACTTATGAATGCTTAGTATCTTTTAATGCAAACACAATGACAGTTCTCAATAATAGTGACCTAATATTTTGGCATAGGTTCATAGGTTGGTACTAGGCTATCAGCCCTAGGGCCAATACAAGCCTAGCCATAACGATTCCCTGGCTATTAATTCCCAAACTATTTACTTCCTTGGACTCCTGTCTAGCAGGGCGACTGATGTGATCCCCGGGGTGAATTTCCTTTCTCCCATCCAATCGTCAAGGTTCCTTTTGAAGAGGGCCAAAGAGACACTCTGCTTGACATGTATGGGCAATCTATTCCAGAGTGTGGGGAGTCTCTGGGTCAGGAAGCTATCCCTCCAGCATGTTTTGTTTATTGTGATGACAAGGTTTAGATCCCTGGAGCTTGTGGCTCTGAGGGATTGGGATTTCTTTAAGTGTAGCATGTCCAACGGCTCTGGGTTTGACATGGCCTTGTATGTTAAGCAAAGATCGCCTCTGAGTAGACGATATGCGACAAGAGTATAGCGGTCAGCGTAGGGCATCTGCTTTAGGCCTGTGATTCTTTTAGTGAGGTATTTCTGTGGCCTTTCCAGTTGTTGCAGATGTCTTGAGGGGTACATACCAAACGGGGCATTGTATTCTACAATGGGTCTAATGAGGGATGAGTACAGTGGGACAATGACCTCCTTTTTTCTGAATGAAAAGCCCTTAGTGATGAGGTGTGCCACATAGAAGGATTTCCTGACTGTTGTGGTGATGTGGTTATCGAAGGTGAGACCACTGTCCACCTGTGTCCCTAAGTCTCTCATCAAACTTTCGGAGTTTAGTGTAATGCCACCTATATGGTAATTCACGGATACATGTTTTTTCCCAAAGGGGATAACTACACATTTCTTGGCATTGAGCTTGAGCCCATGGCTCTGGCACCAAGCATCATTTTCTTAATGGAAACAAAATACATCCTATTGAATATTTAATAGCAAGATATAGCATAGAGCAAGGACGGCGGTTAGATATACATACCTGTAAAGAATATATTCTGGACAAAATCAAAATATCACTAGATCTTCAAACTAAACCTGTTCCAAAAATGTTAGATCTATTCTCCAGTGTTAATAGTGGGCCATCCAAGTGAAAGTCATATCTATCAATTATATACAAGATAACAAGAACTGGATTTGTTACCCCAGATATGACAATCTGGAACTTCTCAACAAACATTAATAATGAAACTTTTCCAGAACTAAATAGTTATTCTTAAAATCTGTTGGAAAGTCAGCACCCTCACTTTATTGGAAAATCTATTCATGGAAATTTCTGCATAGAGTCTTTCTTTCACCTCATAAAATTACACGAATCTATAAAACAGGAACATGAAATGCTGGAGATGTAATGAAGTTCTTGGTTACACATAGTGGATTGTAAGTTGGTGACTTCCTTTTGGAGTGATTTTAGAAACTTTTCTCAGGCTTTATGGTCAGACAATTACATTATTACTGACTCCTTGACACTATTTAATGCCCCAGTTGCAGTAGCTATACCTGTTTTTCAAATACCTCTTCTTTCAGCAATACTTGCCATCGCAAGAAAAATTATAACAAAAACTGGAAATGTAAAACTGAATTAGCATTTGGTGAATTTATGTGCCAAGCTAAGACTATCTGTAAAAATGGGTCTATATTACATAATCGAAAGGTAATTTAATCAACTGGCACTTGCATCAAAAATACCATTTATCGAATTCACTCTTGTGGGAGGTTTTGCCCCCACACCCTTCACTAATTATATATATACCAGCTCTGAGATCGCACTACATTGAGGAAAGGGCAAATTTTCCAAACTTCACTGTACCTGTGATCTCACTATAAAAAGCTTGATAAACGACATTTTAATAAGTGCCATTTGATTAAATTAATTTTCAATAAGGTAATATAGACCTATAAAAATGAGTGGTCAACTATAAGAATGAGAAGTTTAAAAATAATTCATCAGTACATATCTTGGCAAAAGCTCAATGATTTACTGGAACAGTACTAATGGTTAAGAATATATATAAATGTTCTAGTTATGGACTTTTGTAAATAGTTATAGTTTTATCTAGTTATACACTGTTTTAAATGTTGATGGACTTGTTAAAACCAAACAAAGTTTAAAAAAAAAAAGAATCCCTATTAGTATTTCATCTATCTGTTTCATGTTTGCGTCTCCTCTTTCAAAGAGAAAAAAAAGATTTACTGAAATCTGAACAGAACTCATTCACCCGACATACCGTAGATCTCACTGGTGATCCAGGCAAGGAAATTAATCAGGCTGGTCCAACAAAATGTTCGTAGTGTAAATCCATGTTTGAACTATCTGAGCTGTATGTTTTGCTCCTGAAGCTTTGTACACCTTGCTGCTAGCACTTTTTTCATTGTTGCATGCATCACTGAGGTCAGACTAGCTGTCCTATAGTTCTGTAGACGTCTCTGCACCCCATTTTCATAAACAGACAGTACTACTACTATCTTCTAATGTCTTTTGACCAGCCTCTCTGTTGAAAAGTTTCTACCAAAACTTAAACATCACTATTTAGGATCCTTGGCAAGATCTGATATTGTTCCTTTGTCTTATCCCCCTTCATTTCCCCTAGTCCTTTCTCAGTCCTTCAGTTATCTTTCTGTCTCCATCTGCATAGCCTTATTATCCCTGTCTTGCATTCTTGTCTCTGAACACTGACTTCTGCTTTTTTTGAACAATGATGTGAAACACTGTATTAGAATAAATTTACATAGTAGGCATTTTTGTGTATCCGCAATTACTGTAGCTTAAATTCATGCTGCCGAATCTTTAAGCATTAAAGCATAAGCAGAGATTATTTAATTATATTCATTGGCAAAGAGCCCTGCAAACATTAGTAGCTACCTATAATTTATCAAATGCTTGAAAAGACAGACACATATACTGGAGGAAAGTAAGATGTCTAAAGAACTGTCAAAGAAAATTAAAAAGCATTTTGATTGAATTACACTGTTTTATAAGTGAGAATACAATACCATATAGCCTTTCACTGCAATGTTAAAAGAAAGCTAGCATAGTTCCTTCAAAAGAATGGCATAGGAGTTGATACTAAACACTGTATAAATGCTGTAAGTAGGACATTTTAAAATAGTGTTCATCTCTGCGTGGTAATGTTGAATAAAAAGTTTGTTGGAAACATCATCAGTTAAAGCAGTTATGTTCAGCAAACTATAAATGACTCACCAGTGGGTGTTCATTCATAAATTCATCTCTCTATTTTAAGTGATCCTTTTTAAGGCACTTCTTATAAGTTTGTAAATTTGTGGAATTCATGGAAAGCACATTACAATGGATATAAATGAGATTACCTCTTGCGTACAATATTTCTTTAGTATTTTTCTCCATTTTTGGTCTACGTATGTTTTTGTCACTTTCAAGCTCCTTCCCCCATGCTTCCTTACTGCTCTTCTCCTTTCTCATGCGTGCCTAACAAATGCCTTTCTCATGCATGCCTAACAAATGCCTTTCTCATGCGTGCTTAACAAATGCCTTTCTCATGCGTGCCTAACAAAGGCCTTTCTCGTGCGTACCTAACAAAGGCCTTTCTCATGCGTGCTTAACAAATGCCTTTCTCGTGCGTGCTTAACAAAGGCCTTTCTCGTGCGTACCTAACAAAGGCCTTTCTCGTGCATGCCTAACAAATGCCTTTCTCATGCATGCCTAACAAAGGCCTTTCTTGTGCATGCCTAACAAATGCCTTTCTCATGCGTGCCTAACAAAGGCCTTTCTCGTGCATACCTAACAAAGGCCTTTCTCGTGCGTGCCTAACAAATGCCTTTCTCATGCGTGCCTAACAAAGGCTGTTTATAGGTAAGTACTAGGCTAGCTGCCTCTGTGGCCATTTTAAGCCTAGCCAGTTTCGCTTTCCATGCTTGAATTAACCTATCCCATTTGGTAAGATTGGCCTTACCCATCCCATGGCCAATAATTGTGTATTACTCCTAATGAGAATAACTGGAATCATACCATGGATAATTTGAGGGGACCCTTGCATGGGATAAAGTATTTAGAAGCTGCTTCTGTCCATTAGTAGTACAGGGACCAGTCCTGGGGTAAATTTTGTTTCCTATACATAATTCCATGTTGCACTTTTACTTGATTTATTTTATCTATTTGACATTTGTTAACTGGGTTAGTCCAACTGGGCAGAGACCCTTTTTCAGTAGAGACCTGAGGACAAAAGCTCCAAATATTGCAATAGAACATTCCAGTCGATAACTGACAATGATTATAGGAGTAAACAAGATAAAATATCTAACATGAGATAGCTAATATAGAATAAGAAGGCCAATTTCTTTTTATAGGTGATTACAAGCTAATTCGAGAGAGAAAGCAAAACGTACATAGAACAAATATGCCAATAGTAAGTTATAAAAGACAGGATAAGAATACAGACAATTATGTGGCAGGATAGGAAGATAGTTGTAGGGCGAGGACAAGTGTAGAGTGAAAAACAAAAAAAGAAAACCCCTAGGTAGTAGGCAGGCGAGAAAAGCATCTTAAATATGAAAATTAGTGTAACAATACCATAAATGGAAGTTGAGAGGCCATAATTATGATTACTAAATGTTATTGATACATAGGAGATGGGTGGAGAATTGTGGGGGAGAGGAAGATGTGTTATGTTGGGTCAAATTGTGGGGGAGAGGAAGATATGTTATGTTGGGTCATTGCAAGGGCATGACTATGACTTGTGGAAGGTTTCTTTTAGTGCTATTTTAAAGGAGCTGAAATTTTAGTGATAGTTCTGACTTGTAGTGATAGTTTGTTCCAAACATTTGCAACAGAATAGTTGTAAAGTGATTGCCAATATTTTTATTGCACTTATAAACTTGTAGTAAGTACTGCTGAGAGCTACAGAGAGTGCGGTTGGGAGAGTATGGGTGGATACTTGCTTTAGAGAGAGAGGGGAAATATGATGTATCATGTAAGATGGCATGAACTGTGAGGAGATGGGTTAGTAGAATTTGGTGATGAAATTTGAGCCATTCCAGGTTTTTTAGGGCTATACAGTCATGGGTGCAATTGTGTAGGTTTGAGGCAAATCTTGCTGTTTTCTTGTAGGTAAGTTCTAATTTAGTGAGGAGATTAGACTGGTGGTTTTTGAGTACAGGAGCAGCATAGAGTATTGTGGGTAGTAGAAAGGCTTCTGCAAGAGACAGCCTGGAGGAAAAAAATGAGAGACTTGTGTTTGTATAGTAGTCAAAGTTTTTGATGAGTCTTTTTAATGAATTGCTGAGTGTGTAGATTGAATTTTAGGTGGTCATTGATCATTCCAAGGAGTTTTGCATGAGGTTCAGTGGAGATAACTGCATTGTTCAGGGAGATGACAGAAAAGATAATTTTATGATGCTAGAGAGTTGTTGGGAGAAATAGGAGAAGTTTAGTTTTCTTGGGGTTCCGTAGCAGTTGGTTGGAAGTAAGCCATCTTTTGACTGAGTGAAGGGACTGTTGGGTGAGCGTTTGAAGGTTTGTTATGTTAGAACAAGAGATGATTGTGGAATCGTCCGCATATTGAGTAATAGCAGAGAGGGGAAAAGAAGAGTGAAGATCACTGATGAAGATATTGAAAAGTAGGGGTCCAAGGATGGAGCCTTGGGGCACCCCAGTTTGAATAGATAGAGAGAGAGAAGCTAGAGTGTCATTTAACAGCCTGGAATCTTTTGGAGAGGTAGCTGTAGAACCAAGATAGGGTAGAGTTAGAAAGGTTAAGTGAAGCAACTTTGTACAGAAGTAGTTTGTGGGAAACAGTTTTGAAGACTTTGGATAGATCTAGAAATGACAGTATCCAAATGATAAACCACAAATATGAAAAGAAAGTCACAATAGCAGACTGTCAGCAATAAGAACAATGACTTTAAAGACTTCTTTCAAAAAACAGGCGTATTCTATCCACGGTAAATCTACTTTATTTAGGATACACGTATAAGCGCTTTTGTCCCAATTCACACTAAGCAGGAACTTCATCAGATACATCTATTATAATAAAAAAATGGTAATTTATACAGTTTAGTTAATGACATAATTTCCTCTCTTGAATTAAAATATTCCAATATTAAAATACGAAACACAACCTATATACCCTGTGCATACTCATTCAAAGCAGATGTCAGCATCCCACAAATGAAATTTAATAAAAAAATAAAAAAGTGAAAATAGCTCCTAATAAAATGTACTCAGTACACGTGCACCCTAAAATAATGCCAATAGTTAATATACAGATAGCTACAATACATATGTTAAAAATCCTTATTTCTGCAAGGGGTATACTAATACATAATAATAATTAATATTGTTTACCTATTAAGTGCTTTTAATTTAAGTAAGCTACTAATGGATGAGTTGTCATTTAAGCCTGGCCAGTGTAATGCATTTAGCCGTAAAGTGGATTTACTGTGAATAGAATATGCCTGTTTTTTTAAGGAAGTCTTTAAAGTAGTTGTTCTTATTGCCAACAGTCTGCTTTGTGACTTTCTTTTCATAGATCTAGAAATAAACTGAGACTAATGTATTATTGTCGCTGGATTTTGCAATGGTATTAACCAACATGACTAACCACTGCAGCACCCGTGGTAAGATCTGACACAACAGCATTCTCTTTTGAGGTCACCATCTCCCCTGACAACCCCCACTCCAGCTAGGGTCAAACAAAAAAACTTCTCCAAAGCTGATTGCAACCTCCTGAGGGAAGGTATAAACAGCTTCACAGCCCCCTCCCCTCCACAGAAACTAGCACATATGTCCAAACTTACACCAAAGTACTATATGCGCATTTATATAGCTGCATGGAATCAGGAATACCAGACAGGATGAAAGCCTCCTCCTCAAGGATGAGTAAACCTGTCTGGTGGATATCTACAATAAATAAACTATATAATAAAAATAAATTGCTGTCCAGGACCAAGAAGGAGCAGGTGTCTAATTGGAAGCAATCTCTCCTTAGTCTGAACAAGGAAATAAGAACACTAGTGAAATCCTCCAAAGAGGACTTCAACTCCAAACTGGCCACGTCTACTAAAGACAATCATAAGGCTTTCTTCACATATGTCCATAATCTCAAGAGAAGCACCCACATCTGCTCAGAACTGGTGGTCAAGGACACCACATACACAAACCCTGTAGATATAGTCAATCTGCTGGCAGAAAGGTTCAGTGAAAACTTCACTCCTCTCTCCCCCCATCAGTAAAACAAGACATCCCCAGTACCTGCCCTCCTCCCCTTATCTCTAGGGAACAAATCATCACTGCCCTCTCAAAGGCAAAAAAATACAGCCTCCATGGGACCCAATAACATCCCAGGCTGCATCCTATATGAACTCATGCAGGAGCTTGCAGCACCATTAGGCACCCTATTCAACCAAAGCCTGATTACTGGCTTTATCCTAGCCGAGTGGAGGACAGCTACTGTCATCCCTTTGCACAAAGGTGGCACATCCACTGATCCCAGGAAATTATAGACCAATCAGCCTAACTAGCCTGATCTGCAAGTCCATGGAGTGGATTATCATGGACCTCATTAACATGGACATTGGCAATCTCCAGACACTTGATCTGACACAGTTTAGTTTTGTCAAGGGGAAGTCATGTCTGTTAAATTTGGTCAACTTCTTTGAGACAGTAACCAAGGCCATAGATGAGGGGAAGATGGTGCACACCACCTACCTTGACCTGGCCAAAGCCTTCAATACTATTCCCCACTCGGGTATAATAGATACTCTCTCAACTAGGCTTCAATCCATATGTTACCAAATGGGGGTAGCAAAATGGCTTACAGATAGACCCCATCTACTCAAAATAGGGGAAGCCACCTCAAGTAGTAGACCCATAACAAGCGGTGTACCCCAGGGATCAGTCTTAAAGCCTCTGCTGTTTGAGATATACTTCTCAGAGGTGCAGGCCAAATCTAGTGGGCTATGGCTGACCAAGTTTGCAGATGACTGCAAGCTGGGTGCTGTAATCAATTCCACTAGTGATGTGGACATCCTCTAAGATGGTCTCACCCAAACAAATGACTGGTGTCAGAAACATGGCCTCAAACTGAATTCCAAAAATGGATCATCCGTTTTGGGGAGAATGATGTCCCCACATATTATCACATTGATAATAAGGCATTAAGCACATCATCAGTCGTGAGAGACTTGGGAATCCAGGTTGATAGCAAACTGACTTTTGACCACCATATTGCCTCCATTGTATAGAAAGCTTTTTACATGGCCCACCTCATTGGTAAGGGTATCTCATCCAGGGACAAAGTAGTCAATAACATCCCTGTATTTTTCCCTTATAAGACTGATTATTGAATACAATGCCCCTTTGGCATGTACCTCTCAAACCACATGCATCAACTGGAGAGACCACAGAGATTCCTCACCCAGAGATTCCAGGGCCTCAAACAGCTACCCTACACAGGCTAAAAGCCATGTCCCTCTACTCAAGTCTCCTACAGATTCCTCTGAGGTGACCTCTGTCTGGCATACAAAGCAATCTGACCCCACCCTGATGGGACTGTTGCATATCTGCATGTCAAGCTCCACTCTAGTAACCTGCATCTGAGACCTCAACCTGGTCTGTAACATCAATAGGACTTGGCTGGCCAGATTTGTATCCCAGAGACTCCCCCTTTTGTGGAATAGACTCCCTCTCCATGTAAAGCAGAGTACCTCATTCAACCTTTTTAAGTGCAACCTGGATAACTGGATGGGGAACAGAAAATACACCCCTGGGATTTCACCTATGTCCCTGCTGGACAGTGGCATAGAGTGCTGAATTGTTGGAACATGGGCCAAATTCTTGGCTAGGCTTGTAAGGGCCTCAGGGCCAGTAGCCTATTAACTTCCTATGATCCTGTGTGAGAGCAGTGGCAGTACTGTGTTTTGGGTGGAAACCATGCTGAGGGGTGGGGGTAAGAAGATTTTCTTGAAAGAGGTGATCAAGGAGCTGTTTGTATGCATTTTTCCAGAATTTTAGATGGGAGATGGATGGCAATTAGTTTAAAATTAGAGGGATCAGTTGCATTATAGCCTTTGTGAAGGGGAATGACATAGCATTGTTTCCAGATATTAGACAGTGTTTTCCTGAACAGATCTATTGAGTAATATGGAAATGGGGAAAGAGAGAGAATTGGCAACCATTTTTAGGAAATGTGGAAGTAAGTTAGCAACTGATGAAGAACAAGTTTTATGAGAAGGGACTTGATATAGGTTGTAGAGATAGGTTTAAGAAAGAAGGCAGTAGAATGGGAGGGCATAGGAGGTGTGGGGTTGCTGATATTTCTTTTTAGTCAGGATGTGGATAGAATCAATGAAGAATGACTTAAGGGAGGTAGTGGTGTCAATGGGGGAGCTATTAGATCGGGGGTTAGGGAAAGATGGGCATCCAGGATTTAGTAGTTTGTTTATGGATTGCCAGAATTTTTGGGCATTTAGAGTGAATTTTAAGTGTTTTTTGGAAAAAGTTTTGTTCAAGGGTGCCCCTTTTTCTGGTTAAGTTACAGAGCTCTCTGTAAATTTGAAGATCCAAGGAGGATTTGAATTTCTTCCATTTTTTTCAATGCACTATCTCTTTTATTCCTAAGTTTTTGGGTGGCTTGAGTAAGCTGGGGGCAAAATGAGTTTTGAATCTGTTTCCTAATTGGTGCCAGGGAGTTGAGTATATCTAGAAATATATTGTTAAAGTCTAGGACTGCCTCCTGTAGAGGGTGATTATGCAGGAAGGACCAGTTAACTGAGGAGAACAGAGGGTTGAAAGTTTCAGGATTAAAAATTGAGAGTTTACAACAGTCTTTGAAAAGTTGTGGTTTGTGTAGCTTGGGAGAGAGTGTCTAATAATGAAGGTGGGATGGTGATCGCCAAGGGTGTCAGGTAGGGTAGATGGATTGTGGTAGAGATTAGGACTGGAGGTGAGGATCCAGTCAATAGTGGAACCTAAGTTGGTGTGTCTGTTTAAATGGGTTGAATCTGTGATATGCTGGGTGAAGCCAAAGAGGTTAATGGAGGAGTTTGGGGAATCTATATCAAGGGTGTAACAATCAACACTGACATCGCCCATGACAATAGTTTGAGAGGATGGTTTGAGTGATCCAAGGGAGAAAGTTTTCTAGGATAGGGATGTTATTTATCGGGGGAATGTTGATAGAGACAATAGTTTAATGTCTTATGAGTGTTAATTTGAGAGTTTGCTATGAGAATTTCAGCTGGGTGAAAATCTGAAATGGTAATTGAGAAAGGGTGAAGGGGTGAGCCGGTTGGAGTAGAGAATAGTAACACCTCCCCCTTTCTTTTTAAGACAATCCTGTCAAAGGATGTTATAACCTGGTGGAATAATTTCAGAGTTGGTAATATGAGGTTTAATCCATGTTTCAGAGAGGCATAGTACATCAGGGGCATGTCAGGACATCCAGGCATGGAAGGAAGAGACGCTGTTCATAATACTATGAATGTTCATAGATAGTAATGTTAGATTTTTGGTGGGTGAGGATGTGGGTAACTTGGAAGAAGTATTAGGGGTAGGGTTTTGGAGGAGTGAGGGGTGGGATGGGGAGCTATGGATAGGACAAGGGTTTGGATGTATGTCACTTGCCAACAATAGGTATAAAATAAAATGTCTGAGTGAAGTAAAGTCAGTAATTCAGAGTTTTTTTTTTTTTGTTTTGTTTGAGTGGGAGTATAGTTGCACTTTTAAACTTGGTGGCTTTTGAGTTGCATCCCCCACCCTCAGTATAAATTTGATTTTGGACACTTTACCCAGTCTCATCAGCTCATTCTATAGAGCACTGAAAGATCAGCTGGGAAGGCCCTCCCCTTAGTCTCTTAAACCTGAATTATCTTCTGTTTCCTTACTTCCCACTTACTGAAAAAAACTGCACTTTATTCAGCTGCTTTTACAGTATTTGTCCTGCTTCCTATTTTATTTAGCTTTTTCTGCATGTTCTTAAACTGTTAAGTTGTATTTAATCTGCTACATTTATTACTACTTGTTAGTAGCCTGATTACATTGTAACTGTTATTCTAAGCTTTTTAGTTTTGATTTAAACACACTGGCTTCAAACTAATTATATTTGATGTCCTGGAAGGACATGGTTCACAAACCATGCTGTTTTTCCAAGGATGGTCTGCACTTATCCTCTCATGGCTTTCAGATATTGGCAAGGACCTTTTCCAGTCCCATAGTACTGCCTTTTTTAGGAAATGCCAAACTGGCAAAACTACTGAGTTAACTGAAGAAATGAAGGAATATCTGAAGGTGGTACTGCTCAGTGCTAGAAGTCTTAACAAGAAACTCCACTCTCTGCAAGCCTTCCACTCCTTGGAGAGTGTAGACATCTGTGTAGTAACAGAGACATGGTTTAGAGTAGTGAAGAGTACCCCAGCAATGCAAGGTTATAATGCCTTTTACACCTTTAGACCAGCTGCTGCACAGTATGGAACTAAAGGTGGAGGTATCTCAGTTTATTAAAACTAATGTCACATCCAGACTAGATAGTGTATGATGCACTGGAACTCATACACATGCATCTCACCATAAGCAGTCTTGTACCATATGCTTGCAACCTTTAGGTTCCTGCTCCATGTCCCAGGAAACCCATACTACCTGTCTTAATATACTAGAGTCCCTCACCATTCATCCCAATAGAATATTCATGGGGGGGATCTCAATTACCCCTCTGTAGATTGGGAATCCTATACCACTTTTAATGCACAAGTCCAGCGATTCCTAAACTGTAATACCAATGTCCTGGAACAGTTGGTCCAGTCTCCTATCAGGGGTACAAATGTCCTTGACCTTGTACTCATAAACATGGGGGGAAATGTTCTTCACCCAATGTAATGTCTTCACTTGTTAGATCTGACCATATGGCAGCATTACATGAAATAAAAATCCAATACTGGGATCCAACAAAACCAAAAACCTTTAGGAACTATTCCAAGGCTACTAAGCAACAACTTGGCTAAATTCTAAGCACCACCAAAACAAGTAAACAGCATAACATATGCTGAGCTTATTTACAAAATCTCTGTACAGCCATATTGATAGCTGTACAGAGCGAGTTGTGCCCACTCATATTAGGAATAAAGCAAACTCGTAAGGCAAGCCACCCTGGTGGAATCACAATATCAATCCGGTATACAACAAAATAAAAAAATCTTAGTCAAGCATAGGAGGAACAAAGCCATGTATACTAAAACTGCCCTGACCAAACTAATCGGGTAGATAAGACAGTTAACTGATGCTTCAAAAGCTAAATTTGAAGAAAAAAAATAGCTTCTCCGGCAAAGGACAGCTACAAAGCTTTCTACATCTACGTCTGTAACCTCAGGAGAATGACACAACAATATACAGAATTTATTATTAATGGCATCACTCGCACAGAACTGGAGGACATTGCCAACCTTTGAGCTGATAGCTTCAGCTGAAATCCACCTCCCTCAATAGTCCAAAGAAAATACTTAAACCACCATCTCCCAGCCATTACCAGGGAACTGGTCATCAGTGCATTTTCCACGGCCAAAAACACTGCATCAGTGGGCCTCAATAAGATCCCAGGATGTTTAGTAGCATGAAATACAATCTCTCTGGTCCACTTGAATCACTTTTCAACTGGAGCCTTCAGTCAGGTTTTGTACCAAAGGAATGGCAGATGGCTACAGTCATTCCCCTGCATAAATGAGGTGCAACCACTGATCCAGGTAACTGTAGGACCATAAGTCTTAATAGTTTCATATGTAAGACAATGGGAAGAATCATGGACATGATAGGTAACCTTCAAACTCTGGACCCAGAACAGTTCAGCTTTGTTAAAGGAAGGTCATGCCTGTTACATCTGGTAGACTTTTTTGAGGGGGTCATCAAAGCATTGGATGAAAGTAAGACTGTGCACACAGCTTACCTTGACCTGGCCAAGGCTTTTGATACAATGCCCCCACTCAGGCATTATAGACCAGCTCACTAATTTAAGTATAAACCCTTTTATCACCCGCTGTATAGCCAACAGGCTCACTGATAAGACTCAGGAAGTCACTATGGAGTCCCCCCAGGGCTCAGTACTGGGCTCACTCTTTTTTGGCATTTATTTCTCTGAAATGGAAGAAAATGCTAAAGATTTATTGCTGACTAAGTTTACAGATGATTGCTAGCTGGGCCTTATTAGCTAGCCTAGACACTAGCATTATTCAAGAATGTCTGTCTCTGACTAACAAATGGTGCCAAAGCAATGGTCTTATACTCAATGTTAAGAAATTCATAATTGTATTATTTGGGAAGTCAACCATCCCGCTTAATGACCATGCTGATAATATGCCCCTAAGAGATGACCCAGTGGTCAGGGATCTGGGTATGTATATAGACAGTAGCCTTACCTTCAACCACCACGTGGCCATAGTGGTGAGGAAATCCTTTTATGCTGAGCAACTTATAGCTAAGGATATAGCATCTAGGTCCAAAGAGGTCATTATCCCACTGTACTCTGCCCTCATCAGACCAATCTTAAGAGTACGACACTCCATTTAGTATGTACCTGACCAGGCATATGCAGTAACTAGAGTGAGCTCAGAGGTTCCTTAAACAATACAAGCCATAGCAAAGCTGCTTGATGCAGAGCCACCTTAAAGCCCTTTCCCTCTAGTCTGCTATAGGTTGCTGAGGGCTTGATCTATGCCTAGCTTACAAGGCATCCACAAACCCCACCCTTGTGCATCTCTCACATATCCTTGTCAAACAATACCAGAAATACAAGGTCTAGGAACTTGAATTTTTGTCTATGACTTAAACAGAACATGCTGGCAAGACAGATGCAATTGTCCCTCCTATGGAACAGGTTTCCCATCCATGTGAAACTGAGTTCATCAATTACCCAGTTTAAGCACAACTTAGACCAGTGGATGGGGAATATGAAATTTACACTGGAGCTGGTACCCGTGTCCCTTATGGACAGAGGTAGCTTATAAATGCCTGGCCCGCAATGTATTGTGTGGTTACAGGACATCATCATTCTTTTGAGAAAACTTGGCTAGGCTAAGAAAGGCATCCCCTGGATCATAGCATATTAACAATCTATAAATCTGTTGAACACATATATGCCAAAACAGCACTTTGTCTTTGCCAACAACACCATGGTAGGACAAGTAAACCACACACAATTACTGTGTCATCTTAAATTGCCAACTGAAATTTGACCATCATGTACACGTGGTTAAAAAAATTCATTAAAACTAGGTACATTATGCAAAGTAAAAGGCTACTTCACTGACATAGCCCAAAGATGTACAGCCTTACTTTTTTACTGCCATCTCTCCTCTATGATGCCTCAATCTTCCTTAACGTTTAAGTTTCACAATTATCCAAACTTAAGCAATATTTTAGGTAAATAGCCAAATTTGCAGTACACTGTAACAAAAGACCACACCAATGCTTAACAGTCAGAGGATTAAACTGGTTAGATCTACCACATCACATAGCTCTTTTTCAGTTAACTAAAATACACAGAGTACTGTGTAAGCCAACAAATTGCTCAGCCTTTAACTTAATACAACACTACTGCCCCAATAGAATTTTACATTCTATTGAAAAATTACTAATCACTATAATCAAATAATCTAATACTGCAGGTTACTCTCTGTATTCACACAGTATTTCTAAACTAAGGGACCACATCCCACTACACTGAAATCTATTCAGCATGCAAACTTGTTTAAACACAACTAAACCTTTGCCTATCATATTAATGGATTTGCTACTTATATCTCCAGGATAAATGCCACTACTGTTCTCTTCACCTTGCCATATCATTAAACCATTTCTTTTCATTCAGAATCATATGGCACCGAATCAGTCTTCACCAACAGCTGAATAGTTTTACCAGCATCTCCCAGCCATACACACAGTTTTCTAACACAGTTCACCCCCTCCCCCGATTTTTACTTCTAATAACAAACCTATTGTAGCCATATATATCTTTCTCTCTATTTGAACATGTATATGTGTGTGTATGTGTATATGGTTCCACTTCATATCATCGAATTACCATTTCATCGAATTGCAAATCATCGAGACCAAATTGTCAAACTCATTTCATCGAATCTTAAATCATTGAAAGCTATGAAGCAACTACAAATAACATTCCACAATGTTTTTACTGCACCCCCCACACCCCCTGTAATTAAATATACCAACTCCAAGGTCGCACTACAGTGGGGTTAGGAAATTCCCCCTGCATAAACGTAGTAAAAACATTGTGGAATGTTATTTGTAGTTGCTTCATAGTTTTCAATGATTTGAGATTCGATGAAATGAGTTCTGTTTATTTGTCTCGATGTTGCACCCGATGAAATGGTAATTCGATGATATGAAGTGGAACCGTGTGTATATATATATATATATATATATCTAACTGCGGTGGTGGTGCTGTGGTACCATTGTTGCCTCACAGTAAGACGTTGTCCTGTTAGATGCTCAGCTAAAGCATCTGTGTGGAGACTTGCATGAATGGGCATACCTTCGTTGAAGGTTGTGCGTCAGGGCTGGCAACTCGTTATGTAAAAATCTACTGCCAATCATTTAGCGGACTGGAGTTCCGCTGTGGCGACCCCTAACCGGGAAAAGCCGAAAGATACAACAAACAAAAAAAAA